>NW_027582460.1:0-3163 GCF_028453695.1 Augochlora pura
TTTTATATCGAAATATTTAAAATCGTGTTCAGTAATTTTTCTCGTGCAGTTAATTGAATAAGGTTTATTCGAACGTTCGGTAACAGCCGTCCCGTATCCATTTACCGCCGTAAATGACGAGCTCGCGCGTCTAGACACCGAGAATTAGACACTGGACACTTAACCGCGGGCATAGAACGCGTTTCCATGCACTTGATCGCAATCGGAAACAACGCTGGTAATTGGATCGACCGGCATTGAAATGAAAGTGTAATTCAGCGTAAACGGTTTAAGTTACACGCCGCGAGAAATACGAATCGGGAAGGGATTCCCTTCTATGAATCAGCCGACCGTGAATATTCATGCGAGGAGCCCTCATTTGCATGCATCGTTTCACGAAAATTCGAATTAACGTTAAACCTATCGAGCCGCCTTTTTCACCGGGAAAAGAAAAATATTTGAACGTTCGAACGAGTTCAATAAGTCGAACGAGTTCGATAGGTCGACCGACGACGAAGTGCAAACACGTCAAAAAAAATACCCCATAGGAATTCGATAATGTTTGCCCGAATCGCGGGCTACGCGATCTTTTCGCTTCGAACAGTTGGCATGAATCGCCGTGAAGGGGTTAACAGTACGGAATTAATCGATCGTTTCCCGATCCCGACAAAGTTTTCACGATCCACCCGCATCGTCCCTGCCAGCTCCGAATATCTCCTTTCTTCGGCGAACTTCACATTCGAGCATAATTGCGAATCGAACTTCGCGGGAATTGGCGCGACTTCGTCGAACAAAACGAACGTGTTCCCATAAAAATTATAGATGGGATGTAAAGCGCGATGCAAACCTAGCGGTAATAATTTCTTGGACAGTATTCGGGCCGCCATCGAAATAGTCGTGTCAGGGGATCGTTGTTATATGGTGCGTTATAGCACAAGTTATATGGTGCGACGATTAAAAAATACCACCCTCGCGGCAACTTAACCCTTTACCGTACTATTTTCTTCATAGTTACGAGGATGAGCACTTTCTCTACTGTAATAATTTTTTAGAAGGAAAAGTATAATAAAATAAAATATTTATCGCGTCTGCCCACGTTTAATTAAATGGTTAAATATCGATGACAGGAACACAGATTATTGACCAGCGACGCGACTATAGTAAATTTTTAACTCGAGCCTGACATAACCTGACATAACCTGCAGCACCGAAATCGTACGCTCTAACCATTCCGCTAACCGATTGAGTTGACTATAGTAAATTTTATTTACACGACATTACAATTACTATGATTAGAATTGTTTCGATAGCACTAATTTTCTTTAAATTTAACTTAACCTTCCGTCTACGAGATTGTTTAAATATTGATGACAAGAGAATAAAATTTTATTCCTACACAAAATAAATGAACATTAATACCTGATATATAATAAACTATTATTAGATATCTCCGAGACGGGTCCGCCTCGTCAAAGTGCACGGCAAGAAGGGGTTAACCCGTTGCACCTCTTCGCCGAAACATCGAGTCGCGTAAAGTGCATCGACGCTAAATATTTCGTAATGGCATTCGAACCCGGATCACGTATGTCCGAAGTCTTGCACACTCCGCGAAATGAAACTACTTTTATTACTGCTCCGCATTACCCGTCAAATGTCTGTCTCTATCCCTCTAAGCCGGCCACCGCCATCGCCCCCACGGAATTTCAGTATTGCTTCCGATGCAGAAACGAACGGGGATCGAGAGAAGATTCTTCGCCGAGGAGGGGGGGATGGCGGTGGTTAACTTTATCCGAACCTCGAACAGTTTCTTCCTCCACGTGCCACGGAGACAATGTAATCTACTGTTTCAACGTGTTTCACAATTACCGGCCTCTTTCGCTCTCATGGTTTATACTTTTCTCGCGGAGAACACGTGTTCGATATCATTCACCTTGTTTAAGCAAAGCGATTTTCTGTTTAACAATTTTTCTTGAAACGAATAGCCATACTAATATAATTAACAATTTTTCTTGAAACGAATAGTATGACGTGTTAATTACAAGAGGAAAAATGATTTTCCATTTAGTTTAATAGTTATATAGGAATTAACATATATTGGTCGGCACGACGAAAATTCGTCATTTGTATATTACAGAAAATAATTGATTTCTGTTCTTTTGATTCTAAATAAATTGAATTCTAATTTTTACCCGATAGAAATAATTTTAACCAACGATGACGATAGAAAATTATAATGAAAAATATAATTATAACCATCACAGAAAAATATACGATATTTAACAACTAACATTGTTTTCATATTGATAAATATATTTCTAAAATAGCGTAGAAAAATGCCGGCATAATAATTTATTTTGTAAACAGCGATGTAAAAAGTTAGCGAATATATGTTAAAGAAAATGGAAGTAGTTGGTCAATGAAACTAGCGTTTGTGAACGGATCTGTTCTGTATAACGTTAAACTAAGGCGAACCGTGTACGTATGTTCCTGAAGGGAATAATCTCGCCGCAGATTGCAGATTTTACGGGCCCATAGATTACGCGGCGCCGCGAACCCGGTTTAACTTCATTTTTGCTTCCAACTTGTCTCTCGTTAAACGTTCGTTAATCGCGCCCGGTGCGGCTAAATATGTATTCAGTATAAATCGAATAACTTTCGCGGCAACACGTGTATAATATTACGGAACTTTTGGAAAAATGTAAACGAGGAGAGTTTGCGGAACGGTACGGCAACGGGGCGTCGACTCCGTTGCCGAAGCAACGTTTAGATAAACAATACCTTGAACGCAGCGCGCTTTTCAGTTCTTTTTTACGATATTCCCCATACAGTTTCCCCATAGACTTTTATCATAGATTTTAGCTTGAAATTCCACCGGAAAAATTCGCCATTTCAGAATCGCGAAAGAAAAATCGATTCAAGTGCGAAAAATACCAACAAAATCACGATTATTTTTTACCGAAATAATTGTTAACTCCGCTGATCATTTTTCCAGCACCTGAGGCGGTAGATAAATCGCGCGATTCGAAATCAGCGTGTCAAAGTTTGATCGTCGAAAAACGCAACTGCACGTGGCATTGAATAAATCGCGATCGCGTCGGAACATTTCGAGTTTAATATAAATTTTCGAGAGATTAAAAAATGGATTTTGCTCGTTCCGCGACATTTCATTTTCAACGTGAAAAAA
>NW_027582461.1:0-3163 GCF_028453695.1 Augochlora pura
AAACTTTATAATTATGTCCACTCACTATCTTCACATTTTATACTATATAAATAAGCCATTTAAAGTTTGACATGCTTATGATAAAAGAAATTTCTATCCATCGCTTCGAAGATGAAGAGCAACGTTGCCCAAGGAAACCACATCGTCGTAACGTGCGGCGAGGAAACGTCGTTGGCCTTGAGCAGCGGATTCTTTCCGTCCGTACAAGAAGACAGATGCCGGTGTCGGACAGAAAGGAAAGTCATCGATGGCGGTCGAGGTCCGGCCGGTCTATCGTTCGGCGTTCGAATCTTTTCTACGTCATTGGCGAGGTCCAATTTCCCAAACCTAATCTCGCGAAGTGGGTTTCCACCTTCGAAGGGCCGCGGGGCACTCGGCCGCAAGGGCTCCGTTGTTATTGTTATTGAAATCTGTAAATAGGGTGGTTTCGGGGTCTGGTCCTCTCGTACATACGTACCATACCATACATATGTATACATATACGTGTGTATATACGTACGGCCGGCCGTATACCTGGTCGCTGGTAGAACGGCGCGAATATATCGTGTACAACATCCGGTACCAGGGGGAATGGTTGTCCCAGGGCCTCGGGTAAAGGGTACAAGGCGGTGGAAGGGACGGATTTGGTGATGTAGCAGCCTGAGATGTAGCCGCAAGCTATGCATGGAATGCTCCCGCTCCAGTCGGTAGATTGGGGTGCGAAAAGGGGTGATCACGGACAGTGCCATCTTAATTAATTTCCTCTCAATCCCGAGTCCTCGTCGTCGAAGGATCCTTGCACGCCGTGGAACAGAGCCAGGCCCTCGCCGATCGCTTGCCCCCGGGGCGTACACTGTAATTAGCGTATTAACACACCCTACCATTCCCCCTCCTCTCATCCGTCCTGCTCCGTGAATTTTTCTCGTCGCCGTTTCATCGTTTCGCGCGGCTCCTAATACACCGTCCGATTAAATTCGAGTTTCTACGATTTCCTTAACCCGCGTCTGCGGTGGATGCGGGTTTGCGGTCGGAACGGAGCAAAAGGGAACGTTCGATTGTCGGACCAACCAAGTCTAATGCAGATTAAGTGAGTGCTCCAGACAATGCCACGGCGAACACTGTTGCGTCCCTTGAATCGCCGGGCTGTATCTGTTTGTCGATGAACAGCCCTTTGACGGTACCCAAGACAGTCCGAAATTATTCACCTTCGGAATAATACACGTTCGAAGCTACCAGACCTTAGCCCTTTAGCCACCGGATCCTCCTGAGCCGGCTCCTCTTTGCCGGAGATGAAAGTTTCTGTCTTAATGAAGGTAGAAATTTAATAGTCGTTTAGATTTGATCAGGTATTTAATTGGTCACGCGTGGGGATGGTAAGTTTTGATAAGATTCTAGTATACGCATCGAATTATTCTAAGATTTTTAGAAAGTTAAATTGTTAAATTGTCAATTCCTAGCCTAAATTTTACCTTCCTCATTTCAATTACATTAATTACATGATATTTATATCGTGAAAATTTTTTGATTCGATATTCAGTGACGAACTTGATATTGACTCTTTACTATTATAAAGGCTTGATATTCTAGTAAATTAAAGATAGAAATTAATTATTAACAATCACGACGACGTCACGAAACAGGACTTGCAGGATTCGGCGCAGAAATCTCGAGGTTCGTGGACCAAATAGAGCGAGAGAGTCGATGGAAAGGCGAGAGGATTTCGGAAGCGAAAAAATAGTTGGCGTTAAATTCCCCATCGAAATAAGTAAAGGGATCGGGCAGGTGGTACGGTCTCTAATAAGATACGTTTCTAAACGGCCACCTTGTACAAATCCGATTGGATTGAAACGGTCGGAACGGGCGACTAGTCAGCCAATTGTCCCTCTGGAGTGGAACTGCTGATAGCCAGTCTCCGTTTCGACGAGTACAGGCCAGACGGCCGTCGAGCCGTGTTATATTTTCTCCTCTCCGGAGTCCGGCTGACCCTGACAATAAGAATTAATCGACGTCCCGGCGCTTCCGTTCGCCGCGATTCCTTTCTCTATTCCCAAGGCTGGCCGTCATTGTCCGGAGCCCTTCATTCCGTCAAATAATTCCACCGTGCGTCTCGTAAAATCCGCGCGGCACACGGGAAAAGTGTGCTCGCATAACCGGTATCTTTACCTAAAAAGATCGAAATATATTTCTCGATTAATACGCGAATGGATCAGAATTCGATCAGCGAAGTTGTCTTCCCTTAGACAATTTTTATAATCGCTCATGCTGTTTATTAATACAGTATATTCAATTGATTACAGTCTTCTTTAATATCTTACAAAAGGCATTTGTAGAGATCTATTCAACTTTTATGAGCATCAGGAGATTGAATATATAAATTGCAATTAATCACAAACATGATTTAGAATTAAGATCGTCGTATGAATTTTTATATTCTAATTGTACAATTTTTACTAGATATAGGAAATTGATTCTTCCAAAGAACAAGTCGAAGTCAATGCTGACGTCACGGATCCCCGATTCTCCATTCTACGTAGCACATTGAAATGCGCGAGCCCGGAAAGGACACCGATTTCCATGAATATCATGTATAAATCTATGAATCGCGGCAAACATTTTGGTGAAAGACGGGTTCGCCGATCCGTCGATCACCGTGATTGCAAGCCGCGACGACGTGTCGTTCGTTTCTCCTCAAACGAAATTTTACAGCCGGCGCGGTAAATTTTTATCGGCCCGATAAACGTGTGCATGCGCGTCCGACCGATCGTAAACCCGGCACGGTATATAGGTTAACAACGCGTGGGTTGCTTTAAGGGGATTTAATGAGTCCTACGGAACCGTAAAACAGTGCCGGGATTGATACGTGCGGCGTCTAGCGGCAGAACCGCCTCGGGTAGGGGTCAGACGCTCTTGTGCGCGACGCTCCGATCGCGGGGGGGGGGGGGGGGGGGGGGGGAGAGCTGTGGAACTTCTAGCCTCGAGATCCCAGTAGAACGTCCTTGTTCCAGTCAGACGGATGCGGGATATCGGATACCGCCGAATAAGGTATCCATTGATCCCCGTAGAATGGCCGTGCAAGCTGCGAACCGTCTGCGTAGCGTCGCCTTTCAGCAAGGGAACGGGTTAATTTCTCTCGCTCTACGGTAGAATACGTCTTTACGGGTCAGACGATCATGCAGCGTAACAC
>NW_027582462.1:0-3162 GCF_028453695.1 Augochlora pura
CCACTCACTCTCATCCATACTATACACTTACAGCTGTATCAAACAATAACAGTAGTCGCATCTTGTCGATGCATCGTAAGATCTAAGAACACCATTGATGGACAACCAATTTCAAAGCTTTTGTTTTAGACAATGGAGCAACGGAAATACAAAAAGATGTTCTTATGTTTAATTCATTTGAATGCACTTTAAAACAGATTAACTTCCTTATAATTGAATCAAGCGATCTGAATTTTTTGAAATGTTAAAGAGGCTAGTTTACTACACAATGTCTAAACCAAATCTTTTGCAAGAACTGTAATGGCTGAAATTTAAAAAAAATATAGGATGCTCATCAGTAACAGATGCTGCCTCTAGGTTTATATGCTTCTAGTCTACATTTACGCACCGCATTTCCGTACATTCACTACACTCAATATAAATTCGAAAACCAGACCAAAGATCCACGATCAAACCATCTCAACACTGCGAAATTACAAAACGATCAAATGTTTGCAATATTCTTTAAATATATATTTAAGCTAAAAATGTCTACGCGACTGAATTCCCCATTAAAAGAAACACAATTTAACCAGAAATTCAATTTTTCCGAAATATCTAAAGTAACGTGTTTTATATTGACGATTAGCGAAAAACTAAAAATATCTTGTAATTATACTTCAGTTTGTTCGTTTAATAAGTTTAGCATACAGCATTACATATGTTTCTACGTTTAAGAAAGCAATTTTTGAATCTATGAAATGAAGTTCAAAATAAACCAATCTTAATCATAAAATCTCAATTTATTTTTAATTAGCCAGGGTGAAATCGTTAGAAAAAAAGTCACTTTCGCAAATATGGAATATTGTGAGAACGTAAATCCACATCGAGGACGATACTGATGGAAAAAGGCTTGCGGTGTGTGCAATGACCATACATCTCGGTAGTCCTGCGATAACCGGGCAAGTGTCGTGAAAACGTTTAAAATTCAAAATTAGTCCCGTTGAAAAGTTTGCCCGTAAGAGACGCCGCCGGTTGCCGGTATTCGGTAGTCCGTAGTCTCTCTATAGTCTATACATAGTCGGTAGCCTGTATCCCGGAGCCGATTCTTCACCTGAGAGAGAGCTGCTCATGGCTTTACGATAGCTCGTGACGGCAGCCGGTGACACTTTTACAGTGTCCTAATTCATTCGATCAATGCGGCCGTAATTAGGCGGCATTATGCAAGAAGATGAGTCGTCAAGTTTGGAGTTCCCTGACCCGGATCTGTTTGAAAGACTCGACGGAGATAGGAAATGTTGGGGGAAGTTCCGAGAGAGCCGAAGCTGACGCTCAACTTGCGAAAGTGGATTTCGAGAGAGACTGATGACTGAATGGGAAATTCGAAGAGAACGCGATAAATTGTTCACGACCTTTACACTCGATTTCCTCAAGACATTTAGATTGCCGTAATCGGATTTATTAGGTTTATGTAAACAGCAATGAACCTTACTCTTTCATTAAATTCAATGACCACCAGTTTTTAATTCAATACATTTTCTTGTTTCTATCTAGGTATTAAGGAAACAGAATATTAAGGAATTGTTCTCATGATCGCCCAGTAGTAGAATTTACAGTCGTGTATATTAATCAGGACAGGTGAAAACAATAAAGCATACCCGCGTGAATGTATCACTTTGATCGAGACAACGTTTGAAAAAAAATAATAATTAAAATTATACATTACTGTAGTAATTATTTTTAAGGTAAATCACACGAGACTCCGTAGTAATATGAAATAACAACCAAACGACTTCGGATAACAATAACCGCGATAGTTTATTATTAATAACACACAACTTCCCACGTCTTACAACAAAAATAATAACAACAATGACAACGACTTTAACAACTACAACAACGCACGACTTTGCAACGTGAGGGTTCTCCTTCGACTGACGACCTTTTCCGTTCGTGCTTTCACCCTTACAAGCCTTTTCCACATTATCCTACTATTCTCTCTTTCTTGCACTCATTCTCTTTCGTTCTGCCTCACTCGCTATCACATTCTCTCTCCTTCTTTTTAACACTTAAAACACATTGACAGCCGACCTGAGAGATATTTGAAGCCTGAACCGCGCTGGTCGTATTCGCTTGTTTCTGATCACTGAATAGCCCCCAAAAAAATATTTAAAACATTATACAGGGTGCGGCAGCTAAAACATGTCACCTGAATAAATCGCTTGCTTTTGAAGATAGAAAAAAAAGGATCAGACCAAACTCACTTGATATCGAGGGGCTCGTAATCTGATGTCATTAATTTTTTTATAGGTGGAAACGTCAAGGAGATATGAAGGTCAACTCTGATTTTTTAAATGGGACGATATGGTTTTTTATTTACATTCTGATAGTGTATTTCAAGACGAATACAATGACCTATTATGAAGGTCATTCAAGGTCACCGAATGCGATTTTATCATTTCTTGTTTCGTTCTCCAGTGTATTTTATTTGTTTTCATTAATTCTCCCGAATGTATCGTAGAAACCATGTATACAACTTTCTGTTTCGGCTTCCACACCTGTACCAAAACTTCACCCTTTCTTTTACATCTATATTCTCCAGTTTCCAATCTGAGATGCCGTAAAGACTCGGGAACACCCCTATTTGGTCTAATTGTACCACAAACTCGTGTACCATTTGTCATAAGCAATTCTGCGGTTTTAGTGCTATTATAATAGTTGTTCATGTACAAGTGGTCTCCCAAACATATATTTTTATCAAGGAATGACACAATTGTCTGGTACAATTTTTTATTTTCCGCACAGCATATTTCTATGTTAGAAACATATCCGGTTCGAGCTTCGCATAGCATACGGCAAAATAGCCCGTTGTTCCGTCCTACAACGGAATTGTGCTTTTATAGTCTTATTCAAATTTCTCAGTATTCTGATTTCTGTAGTTTATCTGCAAGCATTCTGTATTCTTAGCCCATCGAACTTAGTCTTGTGGCGACCCTGATTTCAACGGTTGCCAGGTCAACGCACTGCGAAGGAGTTTTTGTACGCCGCTGCTAGGCTCCGTCTAACGCGGTATGTTTAGGTGCGCACAAGGACACAAAAAAAGGTTCCTTGTGTTAGGACGCCCGATGACACATTGTATTTGTATAATCGGTTTAACGACCTATATATAAGCAACGTACAGTC
>NW_027582463.1:0-3159 GCF_028453695.1 Augochlora pura
AGAGAGAGAGAGAGGGTGAGAGAGGGTGGCGGTGGTTGGAGGAGGAGATTTCAGCTGCAACTACATCCTACGGCTCCGTAGCTGGGACACTGGATGAGAGAAGTCGGTCGATAGAGCTCCCGGGCTCCCTTTCTCCGTCTCTTTCACTTTGTTCCTCTCTCGCTCGCCGTTTGACTCTCTTCCGTTTCCATCGCGCGGATCCAGCGCGATCCCACTTCTACTTTCTCTCTCTTTCGCGGTCTGTCCACCTCTTTCTTTCTCGTTCTCTTTCCGTTTCGCGTTCTACCTCTTTCTCGCTCTGACTTTACGTCCATCTCTCTTAGCAGTTCTCTGTCTCCTTTTAGCGTTCCCTCTATATCGCTCTTTCTCGTTCTATCTTTCTCTCTATTTCGCTCTTTCTCTCTATCTCTCCATCTCCCTATCTTTCTTTCTTTCTAGCTCTCCATCTCTCTATCTTTCTTTCTCTCTATCTCTCCACCTCTCTATCTTTCTTTCTCTCTATCTCACAATCTCTTTTTTTCCCTATCTCCATCTCTCTTTCTCCGTCTATTTCTATCTCTCTCCCTATCCCTATCTCTCATCCTCCCCATCTCTATCTCTCTTCCTCTCTATCTCTCTATCTCTCTATCTCTCTATCTATGTCTCTCTCCGCTCACTTCAGCAGCCTCCGCAACGTGGAACGGACGGATGAATGGACGGTCGGACAAATGCCAGGCCGGGTTCCCTGTTGGCTCCGCAAAGTGGAGGAACTGCGCGCGAGTGAAAGAGCCGGCCGCGCGGGAGCGGAACGCTTGCCCGCGATGATTCCTCTCTGAAGAGGGTACCGGAAGCCTGGCCCGATCCGCCCGAGATGGGCCAACCCTTGCGGTTTCGGAAATTGTTGTGTTGCCGCGACAGGGACGCGGCTCTCTCTCTCTCTCTCTCTCTCTCTCTCTCGGATTGGCCCCCCCTTTGAGGACGCCGCCGCGCGATTTGCGCGACCCAAGAGCCTCGCTACTGCTGCTGCGAGAGCGCGACGCCCACACACGCGGGGGAGAACTACACTCGTCGGCCTCGTATGCACGATTTTTCGAGGGTGGGTCGGCTATTTTGCCGACAATGTGGACCCAGATGTCGAATTGTGACTTGGCGAATCTACAGAGAATTCTGCCGTTTTGCAGAGGATTTTGATTCTAGTTTTTTTTTGGAAATTTAATATATGAAGTAAATTCATTTTATTGAAATTTGATAACTTTGACAACTTTCTTACTAACTTAAAACTAACTATTCAATTTCAACACTCAATTCTAGAGTCGGTTACTGGTTAATGAAATATTTGTTAATTTTTTTATAATGTGGTAGGTAGTTAGAAGAAGTCTTTTTATTTATTTTATGGAATCTGTAATCAATTGTGTTATATTTTCATAAGGGTTGCGTTAAGGAGTGTTCATTTTAATTATTTCATTTATTTTATTCATCGCGAAAGGCATGTAATATTCAAAGAATTTTTTAATAATATCTCAGTCATGGATAGCATAACAAAGTTTCCTAAATCAGAATAAATTTCCGACTTCCAAAATTGCAATAAGAAATGACTAAAATTGCAGTAAGAACTAACTAAAATTGCAAGAACTTTAACTTTCCCAGATAGCAATCTGCTTTGATTCGGAAAATATCAAGAGAGCAAGAAAATTCGTAGACACCATTATCGCAAATGTCGCAGTATAAAAGTCGATACTGTTACATACAAGAGAAAGGTAATCTTCTTTTCTTGGACCGCGGATTTTCTTGCTCGCTCCGATCCGTTTCTCCTTTCGCGGTACTTTCCCAGACGACTCTCAGCGAAAACGACGATTACGCGGGGAACAATAGCAGCGAGCGTGGATATAAAAGTCTTCATTGCACTTTCGCGTGCGGCGGTGTCCACATGCATTCGATCGCGTTTTACGCATTCGAATGCGCCGGGAACGCGCAAAATCCGCGACGCGATTATTATTCGCTCTGTATCGCCGATGATTTTAATTTCGAGGTCTGTTTCACTCTGAACGATGCGTATGTAGGCGTGAACAGGCTATACATACGAATACGTATACAATATATAAATAAAAATATAATATGATGTAATAAATATAATACAATATAATATAGTGTAAAATAATATAACATAATGTAATATAATGTAGTAAAATATAATATAACATAATATTATATATGTTTGTATGTGCATATATAGAAAGAGAGGGAGAAATGGTGGAAGGGAGACATAAATACGCGCATACGCGGAAACGCAAATTTTATTTTCCCAAAGGCCGAGTATTCGACGGTCGCAGTTACGCGAAGCGCGGAATTACGAAGTTTCGAAAAACCGGAGCGGGGCGCGGGCGGCCCGGAACCGAAAATAAAATGATCCCGAAGCAGTAGCAGTATTTTCGTATAAACGCGCACGAAACAAATATCCCAGGGGCAGCCCGCTATCGTTCCATCGAATATTTCTCCCCCATTTTTCCGTGCGTGTTCCTTTTTCCTCTCTCTCTCTCTCTCTGTTTTTTTTTATTTCGCGTCCCTCGGTTACCGGCCATCGATCGATCTATTTTACCGTGGATTTATCCCGGCGAAATGATATTTCCGTCATTACCGTCGCCGGGACTCCTTCACGGACTTCCGGTCGCCGCCGCGGCCGGTTTATTAAAATTCCCATCGATCAACCCCCCGTGCGATCGACGCTCCGTCGGCCACTTTGCCGACACCCGTGGCTGGCCCTAAAAGGCTCGTTAATCAAGAGGGTCTCGAAGCGAACGAAATAAAACGAGAACCACGCGAGCGACGGCGAGCGACGGCGAGCGACGGCGCGGAGATTACGCGCGGCAGATGTCCGCTTCCAGATTTCGCGCGTGCCGAGGAACGTGCTCTGAGAGAATTTCTTTCGATTAGGCTCGTTTTGGAAGTGTAGTATTATGCGTTGTTTATTGTTCGGGCCTCGCAAGATTAATCTTTTATGAATATTTATTTTTAGGGAGGGTGCAGTATTAAGGTTGTTATTTTGACAATTATTGATATTTAATAAATGAATTTTTAGGCCAGCAAAATTATTTCTGCCATGGGACAGTTGCAAGCGCAAAATTAATTTCTCGCGAATTTTTATTTTTAAGGAGGGTGTAGTCTTGGGGTAGTTATTCCAGC
>NW_027582464.1:0-3158 GCF_028453695.1 Augochlora pura
TGTTGAAAGTAGGAAAGCGTTCGCGGTTCTTCATCGAGGTGTTTCGATAGTTTAATTCGCTCGTAAAAGGTTTAAACAAAAAGCCGTACTAAAATCGTTGCCGGCAACCGGAAGCGGGCTCGCGCCAGCAAGTGAGGATTGTTGACCATAACTTCACGGCGATCGTTATGCCCCGCGGTAGCCCCGGTTTACGAGGACCTACCGCGTGGATCGGGTTCGAGGCTCGTACGTCTCCGAGCGCATGCATGCGGGCATATGTGCCTATTGTGGCGCGATCAAACGCGTCGAAACGAGCAGTCCACGATGTCGAGAGACCGCCAACGATATCGACAGGGTCGCCGGACGGACCGGCGATCCGCGCGAGATCTCTGGATCATATTTTTAACACGTTCGGAGCTAACTCTGGCACATATGGGCGACGCTAATCATTATTTCTGAAATTCGGTCGTTCTGCACTATATTTGAACGTATTGAATTTGAATAAAATTTTTAGAATATGAAAGGGTTGACCTAATAGTTATACTAAATTTTAATTTTCTAGTTTCGTTCTTATTAATTTAATGACAAAATAACCGGTTCTGTAATGTTATTTTACAATTGGTAGAAGTTTAGCGACTCTCGCAAAGGAAATAATTAAACAAATTTCTTAACAGAATTGTCTATTATAATAAAAATAGCAAAGATTCTAGATAATATTTAGACCAATATATTTAGTATAATTTAGAGTAATAATATTTAGAATTTATGCTATCAGTTAATTAAAAAAAACTATTATAGTGCAAATAGCTCTGTTAAGGCTTTTATCACCCGCGTACAATAAATAATAATAACCAACCCACAAGTTTCAACTAATAAAAGCTATGCCCACAGACATAGCAAGAATATATATGTAAAGACAGTGCACTTTCTTTAAATCAAATCAGCCGCGCTTCATTAGCCCAGCGCGACCTCTAATCGATATATATCGATGCTCAACGAGCGATATCAAAACATAGAGAGGTGACGTGAGCGAACACGTGTGGAAATATAAAAGTGACATTATAAAATAAAATACAATAATCGACCTAGGAGGAATTGAGGAGAATAGACTTTAATTGTCGTTTCTCTTTCTTTTTAGGTAATTAATAAATCACTTTGTATATTTGTAAATATTGTATATACACGATATGTCAATTATAACCTCTTTCTTTTTAGAGCAACACAAACTTGGTTATTCTCCTAGAAAGTCCTTAAAATTATCCTTTGTCTTATATATATAAAGTCTTTCTTTTCCTTTTTTTCAGACAAAAATCTATCTATCAAAAATGTGAAAAATATTTTCCGAAGGACATTTCTAATCTTTCGTTGCCCTACAAAATGGCGACGCGGTAGAACGACAAACGATGAAGAGGGGTCCAGCGAATGGAGTGTCTGATTTACTTCGCTGGAAAGTGTCGCGTATCGGGGAGGAACGAGTTTCCAGACAGAGGAAGAGGAATGGCAGAGCCTTTGGAGCAGATGCGTTTCTGTCAAAACAGTCGGAGTCGTGTGTCAGCGACGTCGGACGCGGAAACTGGTCCGTGAGCACGCAGAAGGAGCCGGAGGGCCGAAGGATCGTGCCTTCGGGGATCGGGTGTAGCTCTCGATTCTCGCTCTCGTGATCGTATTTAGGGAAGACCGCCTCTCTGCCCTCCGCCCTCGTCCCTTTTGTCGACGGAATTAGATCCCCGGAATCATTGCCAGTAAATCCAAACGATCGGATAAAGGGGGATCGCTTTGGGAAACGCGATCTACGATGTCCCCGGTGGATACCTCGAGAGCGGTATTTGAATTTCCGGTATCGAGACGATGGCCAACATGCAAAACCATGATACAAGACAGTGAAGTGATATCGCTGGAATTTAGGAGGCTTCTCAGAGATATTTCTTTTTGAATATTTTTAATAAAAGAATCGACTTCTTCTTTCTTACAGAAAATTTATCTCTTTATACTAGAGGTTTATCTCTTTATACTATTTTAACTGTGGATTTATAATAATAACCTCGTCTATAGTATTTCCATTATAAAGTACATTTTATGCATATGAAATCGATTCTACTTTCATAAAAGAAAAAGGAAATTAAAATTCACGAAAAAGAGTGCACAAAAATAGAAAAGGAAAAGAAAGACTTATTAGTAACTAATTATATAGATTATATAAATTATTAGAAACGTCCGCAGTGCATTTAAGTATTTAAGTTTGAGACCTATGACACGCAGAACGAATTAGATAATAAAATAAATGCGAAAAGAATTGGGCTTCTCGAAGCTGTCGCGTGGAACACGGAAAGTGGGGGGGGGGGGGGGGGGGGGAGGTCGAGGGTCGTCCACTCGATGGTCGTTAATAGAGCATCGGGTATAACGTATTGACACGTAGCGTGACTTTCGCCGCCCTGTTATGCAAAAGTTTTCTGGGACGCGATTCCTCCCGGCGGGTCTGAATGGACGGCACTCGACGAAAAGGAAAACTGCGCGCGGCCCCCGGGCGGCCAGGCAGCCATCAATTACGATCGGAAATAAATCGGAGGCAGATGCGACGAGTGCCTACAGGGCCCGTCCCCGCTGCGATCCCGGGCTCCTCCGACACCCCTCGCTCACCCCCCGCGGACAATACGACTGTTTTCGACAAATACAAAAACGATATACGTCGATTGGCCACCCCCCGCCCATTTGACCCTCTCCGGCCCTTCTACTGCCCTTCGGCTGGCTCTTGGAGTTCGAGGAATCTCGGTGTTTGGGCCTAATACAAGGGACAACTTAGTCCCTTTTTTTAAGTGGAAACGATAACGAGTACAGTTACTCGTTAAAATAATAATTGCAGAATGCTGTATACTATGAGAAAAATGAGAGAGTTTTATAAAAAGAACGAGCCATTACTTCAGTACAATAAAAACAAATAAATAAATAAATAGATCAATAGATAAATCTATAAATAGATAAATAAATAAATATACATATAGAAAAATAATATCCAAAATAATATATAATACAACAGAAAAATAAAAACTGTGCTATAATAAATAGATCAATAGATAAATCTATAAATAGATAAATAAATATATATACGTATAGAAAAAATAATATCCAAAATAATATATATTACAACAGAAAGATAAAAACTGTGCTATAATAAAAGAATT
>NW_027582465.1:0-3156 GCF_028453695.1 Augochlora pura
TCCCTCTTACGGCTGCAGCGGCGCCGAATCTCACCCCCCACCCTTTGCCGGCCTTTCTGTCTTTCTAAAGAAGGTATTGTTCCCTCTCTCTCTCTCTCTCTCTCTCTCTCTTTCCCTCGCTCTCTCTTTGTTTTAGTCTTTTTATCATAGCCCGTTCCCGTTGTTGCAGGGTAACGACCAGTCAGCCGGTTCGATCGGAATGCGATTATGATTAATGGTCTACCGTGTTCCGTCGGATCATAAAACAATCGAATTAGTTCGCGTCAACGTCTGGTCCTTGTAGCACGCAGTTCTACGAAAAGCTGCAACACTTTCCGTAGAATCTCGCATTTATTTCGATAAGAATCACAGCCGATCACCAGACGTCAAATCCTCGTAGATTCGTTCGATATAGTCGAGGAGCTTTTTCGGGTTTAATTTTATTTCATTTCATTTTGATTCGTTCGATGAAGTCGAGGAGCTTTCTCGGGTTCAATTTGATTTTTATTATTAGATGTTATTAAAAGAAGAAACGCGCTTCTTCCAAGCAACTCAAACAATTTTTATTTCGCATAAAGATCGCTCGGTCTATATATTAACACGTTGAATGCCACGGGGGTCACCGGTGACCGGTACTGAACTCGGCAGTGACGCCATGGGGGCCACCGGTGACCGGCGCGCTCAGATTGATGAAAATACATATAATTTAAACAAATGACAATACTTATAATTTTTTTATTATTATCATCGTTGATGTAGTGGTGTGAGGAAACGAATGCCTTATAAAACATCTGAAAATAGTTTTATTTATACATGAAATATAGTTTCATTATGTGCGTACGTTCCGATGTGTCATAATAGAAAATTCATCGTGGCGCCACGGACAATTCCTGTAAAATGGGCGTGGCATTCGACGTGTTAAAGATTTACCAGGAGCTATAATAGACAATGCGGAGAATCATTCGACGCGTCGTTCTACCGCGCGACGATACCGGGGTGTCTCTCCGGTTTTCGCTGGAGCCGTTCCGCGGTGCTAGACGTATGTAATTTCACTTTGCCAGCGCCGCTGGAAGACATTATTAAGACAACATTCTCTCGAATATTGCGATCCGGCGACGGGGGTCTTTTCGTTGGCGGGGGGAGCGCGCGCGCAATACGGGGCCACTCTCGGTATTACTTACACGGAGGAAATTTCGTCGTCTCCGGTAGACTAAATACGGGCCAGGCGGAAGGTAGCGGGGAAGAACCGTCGACTTTGCGTCTCCGCTCCTGCGTGAGGCTACGCAAACCGAGACTCGGATGGCTCTCCCTTAACCGTGTAACCGCTCCCCCCTCCCCCCGAAAGCGAGGCACAGCCCCTCGCCTCTCGTCCTTCCCGCAGTCCGAATCTTCCCTCGATCTTCGAAACCGTGGCGACATTCGTTTCGAACCCAGAAACGAAAAATATTCTAAACTTTTATTGGAGGATACTCTAAATTTCGCTAGAAAAGTACTCCAAATTCTGCTTGAAAAATACTCCAAATTCTGCTGGAAGAATTCTCTGAATTCTGCTTGTAGAGTACTCTAAATTCTGCTTGAAAAATACATTAAATTCTGCTTATAAAATACACTGAACAATCGTTTAAAAAATACTCTAACCACCGGTTAAAACGGTACTCAAACTTTCGTTTAAAAAACCACACTAACTTGCATAAATCAACTACAGTAAGAAATAATACAGTATTATTAATATCACTATACTATCATTATTATATTATTTATTAATCACAAAAACAATAATAAATACATCTACGTAATACTATTACGACATATGATTCCTAGCGACGACATCCATCAATAATCCGGCAGCGAAAGAAATCGCGAAGAGCGTCGCAGAATCTGAGCCATCGTCGCCCAAATCTCGCGATCCGCCGACGATAAGTCGGTCGTCCACGGCCTGTGAAGGACTCCGGCTCGGCCTCGAGCATTCGCCGCATTAAGCACAGATAAGAGCAATACGGCTGGACACACGATCGGCCCCCCCGGGCGGCAGGAAATATCGCCGGCCGAGCGCGTTCTTCCGTCGAGATAAAAGAGTCGCGACGTCGGCGGTCGGGGAACATCGCCGCGTCCCCGGGACAGTTTAGATCGTAGATACCCAAGGGGACAGCCGCGATCATCGTGAAATCGGCGCGGATCTTCGCCCTAAACACCGGCATTAAGACCGCTATCGGTTAACGCATGACTTGCCGCCGCCGCCGCGCGAGGGGCTATGGAAATCGATCGCCGCCATCGTTCGCGAACAGTTTCGTTGTTCGCGGCTCGTTTCTTTTCGCCGCGACAACTATACCAATCGGCTCCGATGGCGAACGGTTCCTCCGCCTTTCAAACCCGGGCAGGCTTTCCTCCTGGATAATACTAGCTCAAGAACCGCGCGATCAGTCGCGGGAATCGCGAGCCTTTTCTTTTTATCGCCGATGACGCTCGGTCGACGCGACGCGGAATCGCTGAAAGAATCGTCCGCGGTCCCGGGGAACGATTCGTTCTCTTGCTCTGGAAAACTCCCGAGGACGTCTCCCCGGCTTCTTCGTTAAAAACTTTTGCGAGTCGGTATCGAAACAAGCGAACTGTTCTTCGACGTTTAATGCGAACGCGCTACTGGGTCGGGTCGTAAATAACTTCCGACGCAGCTCGGTGGAATCTATTGTTCCCGTTTACCGTCTGCGAGTCGACGTTCTGCTGACGGTGAATTGGCAAGGGTTGGAAACGCGACAAATATAATGTTAATATAAAACTGATACCGTGCGTGTTCCATGAAGTAAGAAATAAAGCAGAAGGGAAACCGTTCCACATACTTTCGCCTCGCGAAAACTATTCCCTTGAACCGATTTTAATTATAAATGCGAGGCTGCAACCCCGGAGTCTTAAACTCCTCCGGGGCTTACGAATAAAATACGATTAGTCGTATCCGACGGGGGCGGAGTAAAATCGAGACGGAAGAAGCTATTTCGAAAGCTTTTAAACGCATCCGATTATAAACTGCGCGGATTTAACGAGGCGCGCCACTAAGAAGCACTTATCGGAAGAAGAAGAAGAAGAAGAAGCGCGCGGAAAGTTGGATCCTCGATCGTGACGGATAGATAGCGGTCGTGGACGCGGTGTCGGTGGGAATTGGACCGGGATGGAAAACACGGGGGG
>NW_027582466.1:0-3154 GCF_028453695.1 Augochlora pura
CACTCCCCGTTGCTCCTCGAGACCCGTGCATCTCGAAAATAGGAGTGGGAGTTTCGATTGGAGATTCTTAACGTCGTGTCGCTCCTGGAACAGATTTGCTGGAGATTTACGACCTCCAGTGGACGAGTGCCGAGCAGAAATGTATCTCTCTAGCCAGGACTGCCCGCAGATTCGCTGGACGATTCCGAATCTGCGTAGAGCGGCCGTTTGTTGATAGCCGGACATGACCGACGGGACATCGGCCGTCCTGGGCTATAGAGGGTGAGACCGTGGTATCGGAAACTCACGTACGATCCCACGCGCTCGTCACTGGATGCATTCCTTGGCTTTCCAAGGAAGCATCGGTGCGACCGAAATTGGTTCACTCAGGACGGATTCACGACTGAGTGGCCCCCTTCTCGCTGGAGCACGCGTTTTGCTGTTGCCCAGCTGAGTTGGGAAAACATATAGCTGATTGACAGCGTTTACTAATTTTGTTGGTGGCTCCGGCCAATATTTCTTATTTTTCAGAACCCGGACGCAACCCACGCATTGTGCCGCGCCTGGTCCCAGCCGACCGCGCCCGACGAAGCGAGTGAAGAAACAGCACACAAGAGATCGCCCTGTAGAAGCGTCCAAATAAATCGCTGGGTTGCTTTTTTCACCAACTCGAGTAGATTTTGTTCAAGACCTTTTCACACTCTCCTATCCTTCGGTACCGACAATCCGTTAGAGTCACTGTCTAGCCGATCTACTAACATCGATAGTGTTCCGTCCTACAACGGAACTTTGCCTTGCAGTTATTACTTTATTTCTTTTCAAATTCGGGTTTTGTCAATTCATACGGTTATTACTTTAGTGCCCTTTTTATATCGCGTAATTACAGTAAGAAATCTCATTTGCGCTAAATCGCTTTATTAATATAGCCGATCATAAAGCGATTTCTTCCAAATTAGTTTTCCAGTTTATGGTAGGGTCGCCAGATGGGCCGCGCCGGCCACTCGCTCGGGCTTCGTCCGGTGCTACGTCATTCACTTGGGTTTTCCCGGTACTACGCCACCGCGAGGCCCGGGCCCTCTGACTTCCCTCTCCATCTCACCGGTAGCCAATCCGCGTCTGAGCGTTCATTCTGAAAAGGCATAAAAAGGACAGAAAACTTGCAATCTCATTCATTACATTTTTCGCAATTACATTTTCTAACACTCTTCAGTATTCCGATCATTGCTTACATAACGTCAGTTTATCTCACAACATAATACCGAAACATAATCAGTAAACCCATGTATTAAAGTGACTTGTTTTTGTTAGAATATATTGTTTATTTCATGTTTAAAAGTGTGTCACATTCTTCACCTCAACCAGCTCTACTACCTTAAGTGGTCATAGGGCATCGCGACTAACGTTGTCTTTGTAGAATCGAGGCCTTACAACCCTCGTAGACCGGTCAGTGGTCTCAGTGTTAGTTCGCGAAAAACAGATAGTTCAACATGTTTGCAGCATCGGTGTGTCACTCTTTTGAAATTACGGATATTTCATGACTACCACAGCTTATGTATATTTTGTTTACCACTACATGATCTTATCATTGCTGTAGGAATAATAACCGCTTAAGGCATATGTACAGATCGGACCTTCCGTCTATTGAGAATGCCACAAGCAAGACATCTCGTGTTATCGATTCACATTGGGCTATGTCAATTAATACAGACGTAGGCAACCACCCGAGCATGGGAGAGAGAGGGGGTCCCAGATCTCTCTCTCTCTCTCTCTCTCTCTCAGGTATCTTCTGGACCAACTCTTGATTTAACCATGGAGAAGTTAAACAATGAGGATAAGTTTACTGCGCAGGGGGCTTCGGACCCCCCAGTGCCCGTCGGTAAGGGGAGTGAGCGAGCGGGCTCCCCCCGACGGTCATCCAGCAAGCGTTCTATTGGGAGAGTGGATCCCTTGGCCCCCCAGTTGGAAAAGGCGTCAAGGTCGATTACAGAGGTACTTAGCTCCAGTCTGGAGGAGCTGGACATGAGTGGTCAGGAAGTTGTAACTCTTGACCACAACTTCCTTCCGGATATAAGAGGGTTGAACGAGATTACGATCTCCCCGTTCTCGGCATCCAGGAAGTTAACTCGGACACCACCTGAAGCAAATAGAAACCGATCCCATTCTGCGTCGGAAATAGTCAGTAAGACAAAAGTAAAAGAAAAAAGACAACCAAAGAGTACTAAAAAGGACCTAACAGAGAAACAAACCTCTAAGAGAAAGAGGGGCGGATCTAGCGACTTGGAAAAGTCGTTCAACGCAGCAATTGGACGACTAGACGCAATCTTGGTGGAGATCGAAGAGCTGAAACTTATCTGCTCGTATAAATATGCCATCGATCGAGAAGTCTCGAGACGATTGGCCAAAATAGCAGATAAAGTCAAAGAGGCGGCTAAGGCACCACGTGACGAAGTATCTGGTGAGCGTGGTGACACAGACAGGGAAACGGACCATGGCCACAAAAGGACAGCAACAACTAGGGAGATTGCCGCCCAGACATCTGATCCCATGGCAGTAGATTCAGACTCCATCAAGCTATGGAAAGAAAAAGGGGAGAAATGGACAGATCTATCTATGATGATTGATCTAAAGTGGATAAGAGAGGAAGGGGAGGACATCGAGGTTGAACATCGACACCCAACTGCGACGGCGCTAGATGAGAATCTAGCTTGCTTCCTTCCAGTGGACCTCCAACCCAATAACGGTCCGGGGAAAACGATACTCGAGAAATTTCAAGGGATGGAGAGTATAAAGGAAATGAATGTGGAAACAGGGGGCATTACATTCCTATCAATGTGCACAAGGATGCCCTCAACAAACGGGATAAGTATCTTAAAAGAAAGATACATTTATTATTTATTTGAAAGACCCAGACAGGAGGACAAACTCGAACCGGAAAATGTCTTCAGTACCTTACTGGAATTGAGAAAAGCGGCCACTACCAATCAAAATAGAGAAATCCCACAAATAAACTCCGACAAATTAATCCACAAAAAGTCTCCACAACAATGAATTCACGCAAACAAGCATACAGAAGATATCAACGTAAAACAATTGGTCCCCTAAAGGAGTATTCAAATGATATTAGTAAACCCTCCAAAAAACCTCTAAGGATTGCTAATAACAACTCCCCCCCCCC
>NW_027582467.1:0-3154 GCF_028453695.1 Augochlora pura
GCCACTCTCCGCGCCGTTTTATCAAAACTTTCCCATTATTTTCGGCACATTATCGCGGCATTCGTCGAAAAAACGACGCGGAAGGTAAATTCATTTAAACTCGAACGCGAGTTTCCGCAAACACGCGAGTCTAATTTTCGCCGGGCCGGGCTCTCTCGGTTATCTTCGAAATGAAAATTTCCAAACAAACCCCCCCCCCCCCCCCCTCTGCGAAAATTCATTTCCGCGACTGGCGCAGCTCGTGCCCGATCTTTTACCGCGTTGCCCGGGTGGTATATTCGCAACAATGTCCACGTTGTCTTCCACGAGCAACAGAAATGATATAAAGGTCGATGGCGAATGCAAGACTCTCGCTGACAAAATGGCGGCTTGCTGCATTTCGGAACTCCTTCTGCTTTGTAACAACTTGTTCGCGAAATGTTTCCGCGATGGACCAAATGGTATTGTCAATTAAGAATTTTGGCAAGAAAACAAGCGAGTGAAAATAATATTCTCTTTCGTGTTAGCAACTTTAACCCTTTGCATTCGAGCGGCGGTTACGAGGAGCTATCAAAAATTGCTTTGCTGTCTTCCAAATTCATTCTAACGGCATCAGGCTTGTTTTTATTTTAAGTACTGTTATTAAAATTTGCTATGGGTAAAATTTCGTATGCATGAACTACGTAAATAAAATCGAAATACAGTAGATGAGAAAATATATGTATTTTATTTATATTTATATTTATTTATATTATATTTATATTTATTTCGACTGCAAAGTGTTAATACTTTACCGATCGGTCATTCATGAACGTTTATGTCATTACATTATTCATGGGATTATTGTTGAACTATATTTAGTTGACCAATTTTATTTTACTTTACTGTTTTATTTACTTTACTGTTAGTAAATAAATGTTAAATTGTATAATAATGTGCAGCGAAATGATGTAATCGTATATAATAAAATAATGTAATAATATATAGTAAAATGATATAATAATACATAATAAAATAATATGATAATATAAAATTCTGTCTTTCTTTTAACAATACTTAAACGTTGAAGTAAGGTTGCCGAACAGTAGATATAAATTATCTGAATTGCATCGCTAAGTAATAAAATGCAGAATTGTTCATAAACGGTCAACTGTGCGAGGGTTAATAATCTAAGTTAGACCTATAATATAATCTAATTAATAATATGTTAATAATATACTAATATTGATAATATGATAGAATATAATGAGTACTAGAGTATTTAGAATAGCACATAACGTATGGGTTACCTTCTTATTTAATCCAAAAACAATTACCAACAAGCTTTTCCGACAGCTTGACCCGTCGATGGGCGAAACCATCGTCGAAACCCAGTCATACTATCGCGCAAAGACATGTAGGAAGAGGAAGGCTGGCGCTTTAAACTGCTCTTTTTACAGCGTTCCCGGGCAGCTTTCATCGGTCACGCGACAAGATTTCGCATTCGCCGCGATTTGCCCGCATTTCCGCATGCTTGGATCACCGGAGAAAATTGAAAACAGCCCGGGATCACCGAGAAAACGTTTTCCCTTCCGGTTTTAAAGGACGCCCGGTTCGCTATTAGCCGGGCGGCGTGCGCCGCGTCGGCGGTGTTGTAATAACCGTGTCGGCACAAAGGCGACAACTTACTTGCAGATTAGAAGAAAAGTAGTACTCGAGGCTCGCTCTTGAAGCGGAGGCTGGCCTTTGCAAGCCGCGCGTGTTTAAAGAACGCGCGCGCCGCGGTAAAGTTTGCGCCGAGCCGAGCCGAGAGAGAGAGAGAGAGAGGGCGAGAGAGGAGAGGAGAGGAGAGCGGAGACCGTAGAGCCGGGTCGAGCTGAATGCGTCAAAGCTCTCCGGGGTCCGGTCCTTATCCGCGGCCGATTCACGTCCAATTAAACGTAATAACGATCGCCGACTGAACGTTTACCTGAATGGGGGTCGGAGGTTGCAAACCCTTGCAGGTATTAACCCGTCCGGCGACGGATCTGGCCCCCGGGTCTGACGCGGAAACCGGAGAAGGGTTCTCGATGCTTTCAAACGGCTGCGTTCGGGTCCCTCGTGCCGGGGAAAAGGCCGGGTAATTAGGAGAACAATGAGCACGATGAGCACGCCACCCCCCGCGCTCACGGAAATCGCGCGGACGCGCGTCGTTGCGAGTATTCATTGACGAATCTTTCGTCGTCGTTCCCTTATCGGATGACCGAGAAACGCGCCGTCGGTTCTAGATTTACGAGGAATCGACGGTCACTGATACGCGCCCGGGTTGAGACATTGCGCGAGCGTTTAACCACTCTGTAGACAAGTAATTGTCGTGTATATTGTAATATTTTGATTTTGTGATTTCGATGGAAATTCATAGTTATCATTTCTGATGGTATAAGAAATACTGGCTCGGACGATTGAAGTGGAAAATATGTTCAGAATGCAATTCGAGAATCTAATTCTTTAACCCCTTGCACTACGCCTCTTTTAACGCTGCGTTGATTAGCACTTATTTGTTCTTAATATTTTTATTTACCTTCGTTTCTATCCATAAGTTTTCTATAGGATTTGTATCTGGACTCTGAGGAGGTGTATGTAATAAATGAGCAACGTGGTAAAGTATCCACTCACGAACAATCTGAGGAGTATGCTTCGGGTCGTTGTCGCGTTGAAAATAGTAGTCGTCTTCCAGACCAAGCTTAATCGCACTCGAGTGCAGATTTTCTTCGAGTATATTTTTATACTTTATCATATCCAAAATTCCATCGATAAAGACAAGTTTGCCCGCTCCGGATGCCGCCATACAGCCGCACACCATCGCGGAACCTCCGCCGTACTTTCCAGTTGGTTGTACATTTTTTAATTCTAATTCTGTATTAGGCATTCTCCAAACTTTTCCTCTTCCGTCACATCGAAAAATATTAAATGAGATAATAAAAAGTTTATTGCAAAATTTTACACGCATCCCTTGATTCCGACGGATTTCTCTTATAACGAGGGTACGCGTACTTATGGGACTGACTGTAAACAAGCGTGGAGTAAAATGTCTAAAAGTCGGTGCGACTTAAAAGATTGTTTTCATGTTTCGCCGTATCGCTCTTGATCCCGGAAAAACGATGGACCTCGCCGATGCAGCCGTAATCACCGCGGCGATAAGATAACCGCGCTCGGT
>NW_027582468.1:0-3151 GCF_028453695.1 Augochlora pura
TTCATTGAATTTCAACGTAACACCTACAGAAACAGTCATGTCATGAGATGAATCGTCGCTTTCATACATAATCAAGCCTAAATCATATTTAGAGAAGAATTCCGATGAATGTTGAGATTTCTCTGCTGCAATGTAATAACCAACATCATGTACTGTATTTTCTGGTGCAAAGTACTTGTTTTCATTGAATTTCCACATAACACCTGCAGAAACGGTCATGTCACGAGTCGAATCGTTGCTTTCATACATAATCAAGCCTAAATCATATTTCGAGAAGAATACCGGTGAATCTTGATACTTCCCTGCTGCAATGCAATAACCATCATCATGTATTCTATTTTCTGGTGCAAAGTACTTGTTTTCATCGAATTTCAACGTAACACCTACAGAAACAGTCATGTCACGTGTTGAATGGTCGCTTTCATACATAATCAAGCCAAAATCATATTTCGAGAAGAAAACCGATGAGTGTTGATACGTCCCTGCTGCAATGTAATAACCATCATCATGTATTCTATTTTCTGGTGCAAAGTACTTGTTTTCATTGAATTTCAACGTAACACCTACAGAAACAGTCATGTCATGAGATGAATCGTCGCTTTCATACATAATCAAGCCTAAATCATATTTAGAGAAGAATTCCGATGAATGTTGAGATTTCTCGTCTGCAATGTAATAACGAACATCATGTATTGTATTTTCTGCTGCAACGAACTATTTTTCATTGAATTTCATCGTTTCACCTGCAGAAACAGCCATGTCACCAGCTGAAGTGTCGTTTTCGTACATGATCAAGCCTAAATCATATTTCGATAAGAATACCGATGAATGTTGATACTTCCCTGCTGCAATGTAATAACCATCATCTTGTATTCTATTTTCTGGTGCAAAGTACTTGTATTCATTGAATTTCAACGTAACACCTACAGAAACAGTCATGTCACGAGTTGAATCGTCGCTTTCATACATAATCAAGCCTACACCAAATTTAGAGAAGAATTCCGATGAATGTTGACATTTCTCTGCTGCAATGTAATATTCAACATCATGTATAGTATTTTCTGGTGCAAGGTACATCCCTTCATTGAATTTCAACGTATCACCTGCAGAAACAGCCATGTCACCAGCTGAAATGTCGTTTTCGTACATGATCAAACCTTAATCATATTTCGAGATTAATTCCGAAGAATGTTGAGATTTCTTTGCTGCAATGTAATAACCAACATCATGTACTGTATTTTCTGGTGCAAAGTACTTGTTTTCTTTGAATTTCAAAGTAACACCTACAGAAACAGTCATGTCACGAGATGAATCGTCGCTTTCATACATAATGAAGCCCAAATCATATTTAGAGAAGAATTCCGATGAATGTTGACGATTCTCTGCTGCAATGTAATAACCAACATCATGTATAGTATTTTCTGGTGCATGGTACTTCCTATCATTGAATTTCAACGTAACACCTGCAGAAACAGTCATGTCACGATTTGAAACGTCGTTTTCATACATAATCAAGCCTAAATCATATTTGGACAAGAATTCCGATGAATGTTGACATTTCTCTGCTGCAATGTCATAACCAACATCATGTATTGTATTTTCTGGTGCAAGGTTCTTCCTATCATTGAATTTCAACGTAACACCTGCAGAAACAGTCATGTCACGATTTGAATCGTCGTTTTCATACATAATCAAGATTAAATCATATTTAGAGAAGAATTCCGATGAATGTTGAGATTTCTCCTGCAACGAACTATTTTTCATTGAATTTCAACGTATCACCTGCAGAAACAGCCATGTCACCAGCTGAAATGTCGTTTTCGTACATGATCAAACCTTAATCATATTTCGAGAAGAATTCCGATGAATGTTGAGATTTCTCTGCTGCAATGTAATAACCAACATCATGTACTGTATTTTCTGGTGCAATGTACTTGTTTTCATTGAATTTCATCGTAACACCTGCAGAAACGGTCATGTCACGATTTGAATCGTCGTTTTCATACATAATCAAGCCTAAATCATATTTCGAGAACAATACCGATGAATGTTGATACTTCCCTGCTACAATGTAATAACCATCATCATGTATTCTATTTTCTGGTGCAAGGTACTTGCTCTCAATGAATTTCAACGCAACAAATCCAGAAACAGTCATGTCATAAGTTGAATCGCCGTTTTCATACATAATCAAGCCTAAATCATATTTAGAGAAGTATTCCGATGAATGTTGACATTTCTCTGCTGCAATGTCATACCCAACATCATGTATTGTATTTTCTGGTGCAAGGTACTTCCTTTCATTGAATTTYAACGTAACACCTACAGAAACAGTCATGTCACSAGSTGAAWKGTCGYTTTCRTACATRATCAARCCTWAATCATATTTMGAGAAGAATTCCGATGAATGTTGASATTTCTCKKMTGCAATGTAATARCCAACATCATGTWYTGTATTTTCTGGTGCAAAGTACTTATTTTCATTGAATGTCCACATAACACCTGCAGAAACGGTCATGTCACGAGTTGAATCGTTGCTTTCACACATAATCAAGCCTTTCGAGAAGAATACCGATGAATGTTGATACTTCCCTGCTGCAATGCAATAACTATCATCATGTATTCTATTTCCTGGTGCAAAGTACTTGTTTTCATTGAATTTCAACGTAWCACCTGCAGAAACAGCCATGTCACCAGCTGAAATGTCGTTTTCGTACATGATCAAACCTTAATCATATTTCGAGAAAAATTCCGATGAATGTTGAGATTTCTCTGCTGCAATGTAATAGCCAACATCATGTACTGTATTTTCTGGTGCAATGTACTTGTTTTCATTGAATTTCATCGTAACACCTGCAGAAACGGTCATGTCACGATTTGAATCGTCGTTTTCATACATAATCAAGCCTAAATCATATTTCGAGAACAATACCGATGAATGTTGATACTTCCCTGCTACAATGTAATAACCATCATCATGTATTCCATTTTCTGGTGCAAGGTACTTGCTCTCATTGAATTTCAACGGAACAAATCCAGAAACAGTCATGTCACGAGTTGAATCTCCGTTTTCATACATAATCAAGCCTAAATCATATTTAGAGAAGTATTCCGATGAATGTTGACATTTCACTGCTGCAATGTAATAACC
>NW_027582469.1:0-3151 GCF_028453695.1 Augochlora pura
ACACATCGCTACTGAATAATCATAGAGTTGTTATTATATAATTGAGTACCGCGTTAATATAAATAAAATGCCGCGAGGACCCTACAAAACCCCCAACAATACTTTAAACGGATTCACAATATAACGGATACTTAGAGAAACCAGAAAAATTATACCTAAGGTGGACTTGACGGACCGTTTTTATGAAAATCAAACAGTAGAAAATATTAATTTTACTATAATTACATTATGCCACTAAACCTAATTTATTTATTAATATTTTCTGGATACTTCATAACCTAAGGTGGACTTGGCGGGCCGTTTTTATAAAAATGGGGTGGTGGATGGGTTTTTTTGGGGGCTGGGGAGTTATTATTAACAATTCTTAGAGGTTTTTTGGAGGGTTTACTAATATCATTTGAATGCTCCTTTGGGGGTCCAATTGTTTCACGTTGATATCTTCTGTATGCTTGTTTGTGCGTGAATTCATTGTTGTGGAGACTTTTTGTGGGTTAATTTGTCGGAGTTTTTTGTGGGAACCAAAGTCCCAAGCAAACTCAACTACTTGACCTATTTTACGTTACCCTGGTAATGTTTTTTATTGTGATTTCACTTCTTTTTGCTATTATTATTGTGTTGTGTTGTTACAGTACTTTCTTTAAATTAAATTTAAATAAAATTTCGAGCGTCTTTTTCATATCATACTATGATTTATGATAGTATATTGCGATTGCGATATATTTTCTAAGAAAGATGATTCTAAGATGATAGTCTATTGCGATATATTTTCTAAGATAAACATATAAGCGTCTTTGGCACCTCGTGGCCAACGTGTTGGACGAATGTTACAATCATCGGCATGTATCCATTTAGAATTCTTTTATCTTAGGAGGCAGGTGTAATGCCCTTTATGAATAGATTCGCCATGATGCAGAATGGAACTAATAATGTTCCGTCCTGGGCATAGGGCCCCAAGGACGACATTCAGACAAGGAAGGCCAATTTACAGTTTGTGATGCTAGTAATGGTAAAAGGCTATTTTTGAGGAACCGAACCATCAACTAATTTTAATATTTCGCACGACGCAAGGTAATCGGTTTACAATCTCTTGTTTTCGGTCTTGTTACGAGCCGAGGGCTAAGGCAGTCGTGCGTGACCGAGGTTTCGTTTAATGGTAGAATCGGGGGTATAAGGATTAGAACAATTGCGGACGAGCCGACGTCTGTTTCACCGTCGGGGCCTACGAGCCGGAATAAGGATTAAGGAATAAAAAATATTTAGCCTCGTAACTCTTTAAATTGGTGTACCTCGAGCGGCAAAGGCACACCGTGGTGGATATGATACTAGCTACTGGACGAAATGGAATTTGGATTGAAATGAATTTAACTCTAGGATAAATATAAAAATGACAAAATATATTACAGAAAGAAAACTGTTACAATTGTAGCTTGTGTAATCGCGGTACCTAAGTCCCGTGCTCTCGGTTTTGACGCACTGAGAAATGCGGGGGTTCGTACAGCCTGACAGTTTTAACGAGAACGATACGTAGTCTATAGCCTGCCGACTTTGGTTGCGTACTGCCCGCTGAGGGATGAAAACGGGGCCCTTTTATACCCCGAAATTCGGTGGAAACTAGGGGTAGGAATGCGTCTACGTGGTTTTATGTGGAGTTTGATGCGTGGTAAACCGCGACGCTCGGGGCCTTCTGTTTATTGAAGACGCTCGGCGCCTCCTGTTAATCTAAAACGCGGCGGTCGCCGCCTAATGAGTCGCTGTAGGGGAGATTAGAATTTTCTGGGAATGGAATGTTTGAAAAATACACGGTACGACCGGGTTCGTACGTAACAGTCTCAATAGCGAACGCTGGCATCATAAACCTCGGGGATTTCCAAAGGGCTCCGCGGACAGAGGCCTGAAGGTCCAAGCCAGGCTCGCGACCGTTCCGCGAACGGCTATTTTTACGGTACATTCAGACCTGGAGGAAATCGCTGTCAAACGTTGCTAAAATGTCCCCTATCACAGAGTTCCATCCTATCCCTACTTTAGACATTTTTCCACTTCCACCAAATTTCTCCTGCGACCGAGCTTTCGTAAAAGTTAATACGACAACGAAACATTAGAATCGTTTTTGCAACAAATGCAGCAAGTTTAGAATCGTTCTTGCACCGAGGTAGCAAGATCAAAGAATCGTCTTTACATCGAAGACAGCAAGTTTAGAATTATTTAACTATTATAAATCGCGACGTCATTATATCGAGATTAGCTACAACTGCAGCCAAGTCCTTTGTAGCTAAGATCACTTCTGTACAAAGTGTAAATAAACGGATTCTCCGGAGTTAGCCTTACAACCTTTCTTCGTTAACCGGTCGTAAATCTAAGTCGCCAACGAGGCGAACGATACGACACAACAAATAACTTTGTACGACTTGGGCGCTATGTGCAATATCGTATTAGGAACAGCCTCAATGTTCGCGTTATTAATTTTTGAACCGTCTAATTCTGAACAGAAAATATCTTTAAATGAATTATTACGAGCTGACTAGCAGATGTTATGTCGGCTTGATGTATCCTGCTACTTCCACAATGCTCGCATGGACCATCGAAAGCGTGCCATTTTGAAAATGTTGCCGATACCATTTCTTCGAGGTTCATGCTTTTCGTCGTACTTATCGTCGGTATTGACACAGATAAAATATAACTTTTTTCATGTGTAACTATCGTATGGTTGCAAGTTGTACAACGGATAGTACGAGATAATTGATGTTGCGTTATCAATTTCAACTCATCCACGTGTTGGATTAATGTGAGCAGAAATTCTGATGCGTCCTGTTGAACATTTTGTACGAATGTACCGCCTACTAGTTCACGTACTGCAGAAGAACTCAGTGAGGTACTTTTCTTATTCATATGTTAGAAATATATATTAAATTTTTAAATGAACATATAAGAAATGCTTTCTTCGAAAGTTCTGGGGAAAGTGCCGAGGGGTCAAACACGGTCCCCTTTCCAGAAGGCTTCGCCTTCCCCCATTCTGTGGCCAGATCTTTCCAGAAACATGTGAGATAGAAAAGGACAGTGAAATGTGTAAGAGTGAGAGCGTAGCTATGTGAATATAATAGCAATCAGATGATAATGACAATTGACTGATTGCCATGGCCAATCGATATTCGTA
>NW_027582470.1:0-8522 GCF_028453695.1 Augochlora pura
AGAGAGAGAGAGAGAGAGAGAGAGAGAGAGAGAGAGAGACTATAGTATTGTTCGAACTAAATACTATAACGTGGAAAGTAACCGTGGGGTCAATTAGTCTATCTGTAGAGTAGGCCAATGGTACCGTACTTAGTAGTATATTACTTTACCAGCCGCGACTTAAAAGCTACCTATACACGAAGTTCGATCAGGATCAGGCAGAATGACAATACTCTCTCCTTGGAATAGAAATACAGACTACTTTATTTTAAACTCGATATGACAATATCCGACAAAACATTCCGGTAGACCTAATATTTCTTTGTTCGGTTCTCAGTCCCGTGACACGGTGCACTGTAAATCTAAGCGTTCAAATAGTTCCGTCAGGCCCGTACATATCGAAGCAGCCGGCATGAATGCGAATACGAAGAATAAATCGAGAATAGCAGAGAGGCGATGGCGGTAGCGCGAATGTCGCTCGTAAGCTGCACGCTTTATATTCTCGCGAAACGCGATGTTCGCGGAGACCTAATCACGCGGCCCACCGAATCGTCCTACACGCGCGAATTAGAGAAACGTGCTCCGAGAGCGGTTTTTTGAAATTTACTGTCCCGCAAGTTTTTGCCGCAATGATCGCGACGATGACGGCCGAACGTGACCGGGAATACCTGATACAAAAAAACGAAACACGGAAGTGGACGGAAGCCAGAGAGTACGTACACCGCGGGACGCCATAAAATTATGCATTAGCGAAATTAAAAAATTTACATCGAGCCTTATTTGCGCGCGGTGTCATACGCCGAGAAATATAGCTCGGCGGGGATCTGCATGGGAACAGTGCCGGCATCGTAAAACGAACCGATTGCGGCGAAATTAATGCATTCGATTGTAAATATCCTAGAAAATTGCGGATGCCTTTTTAATTATTAGGTTGGTGCATATGAAATGTCGGATTTTTAAGCGAATATATAGAAATGCGTATCTTTCCTCAGAAGCCGTTTATTTGGTCGAAATATGTCCCGTTTGCTTCAATACACTTTTTCCAATGAGATTTTTATTTTATTTTACTTATTTTCACTAGCCAAGTCCTTTATATACATAATTAATCAAGAAAAAAGAAATAGAACAAATGCATATATAATGTCAATTAATTAGTAAGTTAAGGTACGGTACATATGTTGTTTAAAGACTGTAGAAAATGTAAAAATGTCAGCTGTTTGACTGAACTTATTTACGTTAATAATTAAAAGGTTAATTCCACTAAGCTGTCCATACGCATAGCGGTGGAATTTCTGACTAAGGTGTTGACTATTACGCAAACCATAATGAGCTACATAAAAATTACAAAGAAATAAATAATAAGATTTCGGAGCACGAATATAAACAATATAGGACTTTGTGCATAAAAACAAAACCTCTATTACAATACTTATGGCCCGGCAATCCTTTGAGTGATAATCTATTTGTTAGTTAGATAAGGTCTTTCTATGATCGTTTCAAGTTTCAATGATTTAGAAGCTGCCGATAGATTGATCTTTTAGAACACGCGTTTATCATAACACGAATGTTGTAAAAATGATATTGACATTTATCGTATCAATATATTGAATAACTTTCTCCCGCTTGAATGCATTAGGGATTACGTGCAGAAAGACGCTTCGCAATAGGTAAAACATATTTGACAAAATTTTGAAATAGACTTTCTTCTTATTCTTATGAAATTATTCACAAACACATTTTAACACATTTTCAAACTGTGATTACGAAATTATTACTATTAAATTATTATCATAATACTATTAATTATATTTAAATATATTCTTAAATAATTGTTATGAAATTATCATTGAAGATATTCAGTTTTCAATGAATTTGAAAAATCTTAGACCGTGGAACTAATGACTATTTTTAGATAGGATTTTTAGAGATTTAACCCTTTCGGTACGAGTGCCGGATATATCCAGCGTCCACGCGACGACCGGTATAAATAACAGAATTTCATGTAAATATCTCTTAAGCTACAAGCAACACTTTTTAAAAATGTCGGTTCATTAAGCACAGAACTTAGCTGTGAATGAATGTGATTATGTTGGGATATCAGAGGCGTCCCGGAACGTTCTCCGCAGGGTATAACTCCTCAGCGTATGTGTGCCAATCATAAAGTGAATGTGTTGGCGTGATTGCTTTGCTATTTTTTAAATATAGCGATAGGTAGAATAGGTAACTTGCTTCAACGTGTATGTAAATTGTCAGGTAGGATCGAAACTGACTGTCGTTATCTTTCCGGTCGCAGCGCTTCGCCGGTCAGTCACCGGTAGCGCTCAAAGGGTTCGATTCGAACTTTATTCGAACGGAGCACGACGTTCGATGCATGACTCGAAATCGACCCTTTGAAAATTCTCTGAGCTTCCGCGGTCGCGGACGCGTACGCGAGGGAATTAGGGTTTTCGAAACGAATCGACACCGGCTCCATTGCACCAGCAGGATTATCGGCTTTTCCGCGACATTGTTTTTTGTTTCGAAATTCGTTGGTTTTCTACCAGCTACGGAGCACGTGTAAGGTTCTAGGTTCGTCAGGCGAATCGCCGAAGAAAAGGAGAGGCTAAATGCCGAAGAGACCTCTCCGACAAACTGTCGAGACGGGCCACCTTATTGTCGTTACCACTTTGCCATTGTACTAGGTTGTAGAAATATTAGTTGGGTAGTAGTAGTAGTAGCATAATAGTAGTAGTGTTGAATGGTGGGCAGTCCCCGTCGCCCCAACGATCAACGCAGATGAGCACGTACGCGATTTGCAATAATATTGCAAAATAATCACGCGTTGCTTTAATTGATTTTGAGCACAGAAGAGAATTAGCGTTGCGAATAAAATAGACACGATTACCATTAGTATTAAATAACTTTGCGAATGAAATAATTGCGATTTGAATTTGATTGCTGTTCATAATAGCTTTAAAGATAGCGTTGCGAATAAATACAATTTCGCGTTGAGAGTTGGTCAATTTTCAAGATCTTTATATTGTTCTTGTTCCGTTCCGAAGGAACAATCGCCTGGAGGTTTCCACCGATGGGGTTTATGACACGGACGTGAGGAAGGTTATTTTTGAGAAGAAGACCCTTTTTACATTTGGCGACCAGAAGCATGCTAATTTAATTTCCGTCTTCCTCAATAACCATTACGTGTCATAAATTTAAGATTTCTAAGAGAACTTCCTAATAGAATTTTTGAAGCCCACAGCTGGGACGTGTCGTAAACCGGGTAATCCGAAGGGTCACGCTACTCGAGTACGCGACGGTACCGTAACCGTCCAAGGCTGACCTGGACGATTTCCCGTAGCACTTTTTAACGTCGTAAATTACATACAAGCAAACATCCTCACGACGCGACAAGAGGGTGTCGCCAAGTCAACGAAGGCACTGATTGGTACGATATAACAGTCGACAAAACCCAATCAGTGCCCTTCTATCATACCAAAATGCAAGTTCTCGCGGAAACCCCCAAAAAGGTAGAAACGCCCACACCCCCAGACGAATTCAAGTTCAACGACGATCGAGTTGAACGATTCGTCTTCTCGACACTCTTAAACCACTCTTCATCAAGTACTGATACAAGACACAACCTCCAGCAGTCGAGGTGCAACTCATTCGTTCGAAGTCTCCAGCAGTCGAGACATCATTCTACCTCCAGCAGTCGAGGTGCAAATTCATTCGATCAAGGTCTCCAGCAGTCGAGACGTAACACAACCTCCAGCAGTCGAGGAAGCAACACATAGTACGCGCAACCACGGCTCTACCACTTGAATCCGTTACCCAATATTAATTTGGCGGGTAATACATCGGCGACACCGGCATCACGCGTCCTCAAACGGTTCAATTCGGGCCTTACAACCCCGGAAGAGTGGAGATACCATCCACGCGTCGATACCTTGGTGCTCGCATCGCAATTCAGTTCTTATTTTCTGAAAGAAGTCTTTTGGGTCTCTGTTTTTTGTACTAGCGTGTTGCTTTAACATAATCGCGTTACAAGTAGATTGCATGTTCAATTTCAACAAATAGGTTGAATACAAAAGTCAATCTAATAAATTTTTTTATTTACCACCTGATATGTGTGAATCGTGAAGGCATGCAATAATTTATTTTGTCTTTTCTCATCGTTATTGTTTTTATGAGTTGAATCAAGTTAGTTACAGAAAACATCTCATAGAGAAAGGACATATTTTACACCTTCCTTGACTAAATAAAAGTTAAAATTGAAAGTTCAAATAGTGAGAAATATTGAGTTATTTCCATAACTAATTATAATTCCAACGAACAGCACAGATAACCACATCGCGATTTTATTAGCGTTGCGAAATAATCGCTTTGCATTAACTGCGTTCGTCTTTCAGAGCACATGTTGCAACAGCAACGCTCGACAGTGTGGCATTGGCGATTTTCCTTAGAGTCAAGAGTTCAAGTAACAACGGTTGAGTTAGCATGACGATTCTAAAAGTGTTTTTGTAAACGAGATAGTCGGAGGTATCGGACCTCGCAGCTCGAGGCCGTAAAACACCATCTCTGTCTAAAAAAGACAGCGCTACTAGACATCGGTCTATATTCAGGGCGGTCGGCTCGTAGAATTTTTATTTTGCGAGCTGGAACCACCGTCCTGGACGAAGTGGTGCATCCGTCCTGGCGTTACGACGTCCAAGTAGGCGAATGGTGCGTAGCGGAGGAATCCGGGGTGGATTCCAAGGGGCTGGGAAGAGACCCTGCCGCTAGGCTATCTCGAAATAATAGCGTTGCGAGAATTATTCCACGCGTTGTCTCACTGTTGCAAAAATTGCAACAAGTTGCTTTAGAGTTACGAAATAAATGCCACAATACGACTAGCCGTTCCAAGAATAGTTGCATCTTCGCACAATCGTCGCCGATTCTCCTTCGAGTTGCGTAGAAATTGATTCAATTGCACAGGCGTTTAACAGATTGAATGCCACGCCAATTTTACCGGGATTGTCCGTGGCGCCACGATGAAATTTCCATTTAGCGATACATATAATGTTCAAATATTATATACAATAGATAATTTACAACGTATAAACATGTTTCAAATGTTTTATACTGCATCCATTTCTTCACACCACTACATCAACGATGATAATAATAAGAAATTATAAGTGTTGTCTTTTGTTTAACTTTCTTATGTTTTTTTCAATCCGGACACGCCGGTCACCGGTGGCCCCCATAACATCACAGCCAAGTTAGGTGCCGGTCACCGGTGACCCCCGTGGCATTCAACCTGTTAATAAATTAACATCGAGATTATCAATGCACTGTTCGTGTTGCCATTTAAATATTTAAGTATAAATTGTGTAGATAAACGTTACGAAAATAAAGTCCGCATTGTTTTACCCCGTTCGTTTCAATTTCCTCTCTGAAGATAAAATATAATTGTAATTCTCCTATTCGGCGTTCATATTTGTACGAAGCACTGAAAGATCGGTATCGCAGAAAGCGCGAATATTTTATTCTTTTGTTTGGGCTTTGCTTTTGAGAGGGACCGAACAGGTGGTACATATGCCCACCGGATCACTGCGTAGAGTAGAAACTCATTGTTGCGTTCCGAGATCTTCAAGAAGACAAAGCCGTTGGTGCAACATCGTGATGCACGTCATTTCGCCCAAGGTTTTCACAGCGTGCTTTAACACGCAACTTTTTCAACGTTCCAACAATGAAACTGTGTATCCTTGATCATACGAGGGTACTGACATAAAAAAAAGGCCCATTAAGTTGCATTACATGTGTCCGTTCGCACGATAATACCGTGTCAACCGTTGCATTAGCAACTAATGCACTGGATGCCGTGGATGTTGGAGTGCCTTGCAAATCGCTGTAGCTACTTTTGAATGCAGAGCGTTTATCTTTGTCAACCGATGGCCAATGAGGATTAAATTCTGGGTACGTAACAATGCGTTTCACCGGCACATAATTTTTTTGAAACAACGCAGTGGTTCGATCGCGTCAGTAGTAATTGTTGCCATAATGTTACGAGACGTAATTTATATCTTGTCGTTTCAGAAGAAAGGACAAGGCATCGTCCTGTATATCGATTGGGGAAACGGAGTGTTCGCTGCGTCTTGTAAAATTGATTTTCCGGTGCCTGCATTTTCCGATAATAGAATAACAGTGAAATTATCGAATGAAGTGAGCATAGAATTACAATTATATTAGTATGCAGGAAGGATATCCTATTGTAAATTGAACGGGACCTCGCGTTCCCATTTGGTGTCGCGTCGACGAAAATGAAAGTGTACGGGAGTTTTTCATTTACAATTAAATAAATTACCGTTGCTCTCAAAAAGGCACTGTTCAAGCTTCTTTTTGGACAGTATTGTCTATTTCTTAAAATAGTGTTGCGCAAGTATATATACATTTGTAACTTTTAATGTTCGACATATCAAATATGTTAATGTTAAGACTATTTTGAGATTAATTAACAAATCTTATTTATATCTATTATGTGATTGTTTTGTTGTTATTTTGATGTGGTGATAAGTGTAATTAACGTCACACGGGGTGTGACTTTGGCTTTGGTTTATTGATCAAGCATGTTAGAAAAGTACAGCTTGGTAGAGTGTACGTGTGATTATGATTTTCTGTTTTGTGTTCGTATTTGTGATTGGTGGTGGTGTACCTTTGGTAGAATTATTATTGCATGGAATGTAGATGGTTTTTAGGTTTTCATCGAGGAATATCATCGTACGAGGACGTCTCATCTGTTGATGGATCCACATTCGTTCCGCATTGCAGTTAATTTTCACCAATTATTTCTCACTTAATAAGTAAAAATGGACAACTTGGTATAAAGGAGATACGATTATCGAAGCCTTGTTTGTATAGTTACCGAAACGAAGCGCAAGGCTGGAACAATCGTACCCTCTCTTTAAAAATTGCCATTTTTTCACAACTGTAATTCGTTGACACGTGTTTAGTTATTAAAGCGTTAGTTCTTAAGATGATAGTTACTAAGAGAGTATTTATTAAGATGTTGGTTATTAACCCTTAACGGTAGTCAGTCATTTCTGACGCGACATTATACATTAGGTCTGAATATGTGATGTCCGATAAGAGTGAAGTAAAAGTTATGAGAAAGGCATCCGAAACGAATTCTGGCTTCGTTCTGACTTCTTTTCGAGCCTCCAATGGCGGACAATCGATGTAATTTTCGATTTCCAATCAGCTGTAAATCGGATAGAAATTCGATAGAAATTCGAAATGGATAATTATGTGGAGCTAATGGCTGTGAAGTGGAACTGGGATTTTTAAATATTAAATAGACTATGAACTACAAAAATATTAAAATTTCAGGGTTATTAGAGAACTTACAGTTCCAGTTTAGTCAAATGATGTATCGAATCGATGGAAATTGAAAGAAATTGTGTAGGGTTGCGACGGCGATTTGAAATAGTATGGTCCACTCAGTCTTTGCACTTGCATTATCTATTTGAATTTACGAAACCCAGGAATATATATATATAGAATATTTCAAAAGCCAAAAGAAATGTTCAAGTTATGGAAAATACATGTAAAAGATTTAATTTCAGTTTATTATCAATATTGTAAAAATAGATACTAAACAGACTCTTGAAAATGGCGTCGACCAAATCGATGCAGCATGAACAAAAATATAAAGACAAGAGGGCGATCATATATGTGTCGCAACAGATCTCGAATATCCGAAATGGAAAAATGCAATGAACGATCGATGTGTTTATATTTACGGATTACGCTGACAATGCTGATCATTAGCTGGCAAGGTTATATCAAGGAAAAAATGTATGAAAAATGTTTAATTACAATGTTAGTAACACTTGAACAATTTTTTTAAACTTATAAGTAGACTGTAGATATTTATGTAAAACGAAAAGTTTCTGCAAAAAGAGTTATCAAACAAGAGTCACTTACTAATTTAGTTCTTTAATAATTGATAAAGATAGATATCTGCAACGTATGAATCTTTGACGAGATTTGTAAAATTAGGAAAGTAAAATATTAACCCTTTGCACTCGAAGACATTTTAACTGTATTGCAACATTCATCACTTCTGCAGTTATGGCTGTACTTACTGACGCTAGTCGGGATATTAACGCATGATTCACCGATATTGGTTTCGTAATTTTTGAGTGACAAGATTTAGTGTTAGGTTTATTAAAAAATGTAATACGTTTTAATTATTACTTGTATTATTGCGAATAAACGGACATGGTTATTCTTATATATATATATATATATTTCTAGATCAACTCTTCGATGACTATTTTTAACGATGTTCGAATAAGGCATTCTCTATATTATAATAATCTAATGATTTCGTTTGTTTTACTTACTGACGCTAATCGGTATATTAATGCATCATTCACAGACAATGCTTTCGTAATTTCGGAAAAACTGTAATTTATAGTTAACACGTTCCATGCCGAGCTGTGTTTACTCGACTCTTCACACTGGTATTTGCTATTTTAATAAAACGTGACATATTATATGTAATTATTAATTATCGTATA
>NW_027582471.1:0-3150 GCF_028453695.1 Augochlora pura
CAGAACCACAATTCTGGCCGTGCACACCAGAATGATGTGGGACGGATTCCAACTCGCGCTACAGACGCGTCGGAAGGCGGATCATTCGCGGCACTATTTGAGTAAACCGGGGTGGCCATTTCGAAACCTTTCTTTCGAGTGATCACGTCGGGGTCACCAGTTTTGTGGAGGTCCACTAAAGTCACTATATATATATATATATAGGTAAGGTCGCGTATCAAATGCTTGCGATCACTCGAGTGGTTCTCTATATTTTATTAACTAATGTATAAGTACTAACGAATGTATATATGTTAACCAATGACGACGCGCCACGGTTCTGCACCACGTGGTGGAATAATACTTAGGTTTTTGAATCGGGAGGCACACGTGTTTCTCCGACGGAAGACAATATAAAAGTAGAAAGAAAGAAAGGAAGGAAGGAAGGAACAAAGGGAAACGGTCAGAAACAAGTTCGAAACGGTACGCGCGAACTATGCACCATAAAGTATGTAAACTCGCCTCGACAACCCGCGCTGCGGCGGTCGAGTGCGGAACTACGCATCCGCCACAAGTCTTTGTCTCGAGCGCTATCTGTTGTTGCGTCGTTGACGATGCACTCGTTTTTGCCTGCTCTTGTACCGATTTCTACCACCTGCAATCCTGCTTCAGGTTTGCTGGTTTGTGGCAATAATAACATTCACGTGTTTCTTTGCTCGGTCGTCCTCTCCTTTCTACCTTTTTGGAACTTTCTGCATTTTTATGAAAATTACCTTTCTTTTGATAGGTTTTGCCTGGGAACGATGATCTCAGTGCCACGTCGGAACTACTACCGCTTGAATCTGATTTATTAGCTTTGATCCTTCTTTGGTATTCATCCAACACTTTCCCGGTAACATAATCAACTATTAAGTCCTTTTCGTCACGGCCCTCGAGCGCGGTGACCAAACCTGAGTAGGATTACGGTAGGCTCACTAGAAGAACTGCAACAATCTCTTCATTTTCAAGTGGTTTCGCCTTTTCGCGTAGTAATGCTACCACCCTCATGATACCGTCTATGTGGTCGTTCATTGGTCTACTTTTGTATTATATTCCATACAATTTCCGTCGTAAATACAACCTGCTACCGAAAGTAGATCGTTCGTACTTCTTCTTCAGCGCTTGCCAAGCCTCGTACGCTTTATCCGTATGTTGGAAATGTACAAGTTGGTTGTCCTCGACGCTTAACCCTTTTAGTGCCGATGCGAAAAACCGATGCATATGCGAAGATAACAGCACGAATTTGAGGAATTTACTATGGTTTCGGAAAAAGCCCATAAAAACCAAAATAAGCATGTTAATTAAAAAATTCAAAATGCAGCATATTGGGGAAGAATGGGAGAGTAATGTAATGCCAGTTATATTACAATAATTATTGAAAATCACATAAATAATAATAGTATAAGGAATGATCAAAATAGAAAAAACTAACTTCTCTTTTACAACACCCATTTTCACTAATCATTGGTTAATCAATTTTATGCAGGGCACGTGGTATAAACTATAAGTATTCCATTTTGAATAATTTCTAAAAAAAACAACCAATATTGGCCCTGACAACAAGATGACAACTTCATAATGCGCGGCAAGCATAGACAGATCCACTACAGGAGAAGTGCCTCGAGCATCTGGTATACCGTGCCTAAAAAAGACTTACGTATTATTATAAATATTTATAATTTGTTATCGGGCCACTAAAAATATATAACATTTCCTTATTTTTACTTACACAAGTAATTTAGCAATTTAGCATTGATGCTTACTAATGCATACACTCTGTAACCCTTTGTTGCATTTATTACAAATTGTGCGTGATCTTCGCATAGGCCCGCCATGCTCTGTACTGCACACAACGCAAACCTTTTTCCCTCCTTCCAGGAAGTTTGCGATTACCTGGAACTGTTGTACCAATAGTAGTCCGCCAAAAAATGGAAAACACAACTTTTTTCCAGAATTTTAGGGTTCTCCTTTCGTCCAAATATGTGTACAGCATCATATCTGAGACCACGATACCTCCCATATATTTGTTACAGTTATGTACTATTGAAGGTTTTTTAACTACTCTCTCCTGATTCCGTTTTTATGATCGGTGTAGGTCGAATATCTTCTGGCACGTCCCAATCTCTGCAACCCCCCTGAATAGTATATTTCAGGTCGGCTTTTACTGCTTCCGCTAGGATATGTGGAGCAGGATAAGACATGTATTGTACTTCCAATGCGTTCCATGATCAATTTTTCCAAAATCTCTGTTAAATTATGGTGCAGGGTTTTTTAATGAAAACTCTTAAATGGATTTTAATAACTGTATTCTGAGGTCAATGTATTACAAAGGAGTTTTCGTACGCTTCTGTCTAGCTCTGTTCGGCGCGGTCTGTTTATATGTGCACAAAGGTATACATATGGGTTTTTTGTGTTAGGACGGTCGATGTCCTGCAGTATTGATATAATATATTATTGACCTTTATGAAAGCGATTTATAGTTATTTCTAACACTTCCCCTTAACTGTAAATCCTTTCTAATATTAATATTTACATTATAAAAAACATTATTATATTATATTATGCCTAACAATTATTGTTATCATTAATTATACACAGTAAGTTGTTTCTAAATTCCTGTAACTTTATATGGCTCAATGGCTTTGTAAGTATGTCTGCAAGTTGCTGATTTGTGGGACAATATTCTAGTTTTATTGTGCCATCATTATATTTTTCATTAATAAAGTGGAAGCGAACGTCTATGTGTTTGCTTCCTTTATGAATTATTCCGTTTTTAATTAGACTTAGTGCACTTTAGTTGTCTATTAATAGTTTCGCTATTAATACTTCCTGTTTTGTAATGTTTCCAGTACGCTTTTTAAATAAATCAATTCCTTACAACATTCTGCTGCTGCTATGTATTCGGACTCTGTCGTTGACAATGCTACGATCGATTGTTTACGTGAGCACCAGCTTATTGGACCATTTCCATACATGATAACGTAGCCGGTGGTACTTTTTCTGGTGGCTGCATCGCCCGCAAAATCAGAGTCGCTGTAGCCAATTAATTCGTCCACGTCAGAATTATTTCTTGAGTATTGTATTCCAAAATTTTTATTACCCTGTAAGTACCTAAGAATACGTTTTATATTA
>NW_027582472.1:0-3149 GCF_028453695.1 Augochlora pura
ACGTCGTATCTGATAGACCGACGCGAACCGCGTGAACATCAACAAATAAAAACTGTAATAAACGGTGATGAAAATCTTGTGTACGCCGACAGGAAATGGCAACGCGACAGTGTCCATAAAAAAAAGAGAGTACGTAATTATCTTCTCGCAGAGGAGTTTTTGCTAAAAATTAGTCAAGTCCGAAGAGCTTGGGATTTTTATGCATTTATGGAATGTGAAAATTTTAAAACACGTGAAAACGTAGAAATTCGCGATGTCTGATAGCATTTTTATTTTACTTTTTGAAATTAATATTTGTATAATAACGTGTAACAATTAATTTACTTATATTTAGCATAAGTCGCTATTAATAATATGCTGCACTGTTAACACTTTACCGATCGAATCGGTTATTATAGTAACCAATAATTTGATATCTATTATTAAGATCAATGTGTTAGATTGTACTAGCGTAAGCTTCACTATTATTATATAATTTTTTAAATATTCAATATCTTTAGTGATTGATAGAATTAATAAAATCAAAATAGAAACAAAAATATAATGTTGAGCTGAATTTTTACGTCCAAATCCCCGGTGGTTAAAGCGTTAAGGGTGAGATTCATCGTCTATTTTTTCATGGGGGATCGTCTGCGATGACGCGTGTTACGCTGACCCGTTCTTCGGTCATTTTAATCATCTTAGATTTTAAGGCTAAGCCGCATGACCATTTCACCTTCCAAGCCTAAGCTCTGGAGCCCTTTCAGCTTCTGAGTCGAAGCCTTAGGATGATCTTAGGTTTTAAGCTTATCACGTGCCATACGCTAGCTAGCCAAATATATTAAAGTCAGCCTTTTGTCAAACAGCAGCTTCTAGAAATTAACGAATACTAAAGATACATATTATATCATAATATTCACAACTGTACATAAAAGTTGTCTCTTGTAGATATTACTGATTAATGTATTTAACATCTATTATCGTCGCTCAGCAAAGAACAATATAAATATACGTTTTCATTGAAGTATCATTGAACCAACTCTTTCGTGTTATTTCAGTTCACGATAAACATTTATAAAAGCGACATATTCTCTTCTGTGTATCAAAGGGTTGCGGATTAAATGTTACACGCCATTGTAATCGCGAGCAGAGCGCTGGTTTTCTTTTGAACCCACCTGGGGTAGTAAGTCCCAGGTGCTCTTCGTAGAACGCATCTGCCTCTCTAATCACCGTCGATGCAACGCGGTTGCCCATCGAATTAATATTGGTCAACTAGATCAGGATGGCAGAGCCGCGGCGCCGTTTATGATCGATATGTACGATTGTCTATATATTGTTGTCGCGTGTTGCCGACTTGTAAATTTATCTACAATTACACTGAAACGACGCCTTTAAAAATCGTCCTGAACCGAAATACACTGAACGTAATCCAGACTTATAATTGTATTAATAAAAGTTATATTAATTATTAAGTCTACCGGAAAATTCTATCTGTTCTTAAAAAGAAAGGAAATAATAAATTTTGTATTTACCTAATATTTATTGTATAAAATAATTTATGCCCTGATGGCAGCGTGATGGCGATTTATGAATATCATTTTTGATAAACATATGTCGCAAATAAAATGACATTAGCGGACATAATTTTCCGGTAGACCTATTATGTTAATCCTGAATATAACTTCAACTTGAAAATGATATAGGGAGAGGTTGTTCGAACAGACGACCTTGACGACAAGTTTCAATGCCATCAAGATCGACGAGAAATTGCTGTAATTAGTAGATGCCCTCGTCTCTTACGATTGATCCTTTTGGTTAACATAGCATGTTAGTATTTTATGACAAAAAATCAACGGTTCGCTAAAAAGAAATAGAAAGAAATGAACAAAAATTTTCGAATAAGAATATCTTAAAAATTAATGACATGATAAACAAGAAGGAGTTTAGGACACCTGTTATACTGTATGTTACAGTTGCCCAATTTGCAACTACCGAGCTATAGTATTCTGTGTATCCAATTCATAAATTTGGTAACAACGTTAACGAAGGATATTATTTTCAAGCACAAAAACATTTAATAATCTGACACAGTTGCGTATCAACTAGTGACAGATTTAAACGACGCGTTATTGTGACAGAAAATATAAACGCTTCTAGACATTCGATGCAATTAACGTTGGTAGAACTACAGAATCGTCCAGGATATTTATAGAATACATATAATGGCTGCAGAAGCGTCTTTGCGTCTGCATTCGGTCGTGCAAATTATTTGGATAGGTAAAAGCCCTATACGAGCAGTTGTTGGCACATTTAGGAAGTTCGCCACAGTTTCTAATGGTAATACTGTATCGTCAACTCCACCACGATATTAGGGTTTAACGTTAAATACCGCCTACATAACTGAAGTCATAATGCCGGGTACCACGTCAAACAATTTAATCGTCTGACGCAGATGCACTGGAAATAAGTTTTATCTGACATCGGCGTTATTAATTTGATTCCAAATGGAATACGACACGGTGCGCGTTACTACGCATACAGTTGAAATATTGGAGAAATATTGGAAAATATTTTTCGATATTTGCCAACTTTCACAAAAGTTTACCTTCATTCCTAAATTTTGATAACAGAGGAATCAATATTACTGTCGATTTAAAAAAAGATTAATAACATTTTTGTTTAACGCTAGTCACTGAAAAAGAACTGTTTCACGTTTCCAATTTTAATATTAAGTTAATATTAAGTTGTGTTTGTGTTGCTTCGTAAAAGCAACGAACATTGATTTATTTAAATTTTCAGCGATTTTAATTCTAACATACATCCAATGAAACTTATCAAACAAACTCCCTCTAAATGTTTACGGTATAAACAATTATATCTACTGTTAAGATCGCCGGAAGGCTAACCAATAATTTGCTGTCTATTATTAAAATAAAAGTGTTTGAATGTACTACTGTAGTGCTGTGATATTATTATGCAATTTTTTAAATATTAGATACCTTTCGTAATGCATAAAATAAGGTGATGGAATCATCTGGACGGGGGCCGTCTTAAAATGCAGGCGCGGCTAATGTGGATTTAATTCCAGCTATTCGGTCTTCTTTGTTGGTTCGCAGCGCCTTCACGTCGTATCTGATAGACCGACGCGAACCGCGTGAACATCAACAAAT
>NW_027582473.1:0-3149 GCF_028453695.1 Augochlora pura
GCGCGCGCGCTCGGACCTGTCCTTGACAGTCTCCGCGGAAACACCGTTGTCGATCGTTCTCCACAAAAGACGAAATAATCGAAATTTGTTTTTGAAATCCGTCGGACACGCAACCCCCGCGTCATTATTCACCGTTTCAGAATGCGTGTTTCCGCGCGCGCCCGTTCTCCTCTCCTCTCCTCTCCTCGCCCCCCTCTCTCGCCCGCTCTCCCTCCTACCGGTCGGTTTCATTAAAACTTTTAATTAAAGTCTGCAAATTTACATTCGGCCAGACGTGATTCCGTTAAAATATTATTTCGCAATATCAACGTTATCGGCAACGCGCCCCGACCGCCCGCCGTACCCGGAAATGGATTTAGACTAAATGCTCGTCAGTCGAAGGGTGGAAAGGGTGGGGGGAGGCTACGCGTTTTTTCATCGCGCGACCGGAATTACCTCTCACTTCCGGGATATATGGAACGGCGCTGCGTTATATTTCCGAAACCGATAACGTATTTTTCTTTCACCGGCAAGGTTATGTTGACGAGGAAATTAAAATTCGCCATTTGAATTTTGATAATTTTGTCGAGCTTAATGAAATGTACCTATTATGGAACGCTGGGTCAATTGTGATCCTTCCTTGGAACAGTGATGGAAATAATAATAATATACAGTAATATAACAAATGACTGGTATGATAAATAAATATGATACTAAACAATTAAGGTACTAAATAAATGAAATACTAAAAATAAATAAGATGCTAGTTAAATAAAATCCTAAAGTAAACAAGCTACCGAATAAACAAGATAATAAATAAAAAATTAGCGGCACGACGTTATTGGTACGTCGGCGCTGGTTATTTCCAGCGTGAAATATAATCTCTCCGTTGGGTTGGTAGAAGGTGGTGGGGGATCGGTTCGCCGGTTTTAAGGTAGTACTCTCGGGAGCGATCTTAATTCCGATGGTTTAAAATAGCAGTTGCCGCGTCGCCGACAATGTTGGCCCCGTTAATGGAACAGGATAATCCGTTTTTCATAATATCAAGATGGGTTCGAGCGAAAATATTCCACGGGATGAAAAAGCATCGCCGCGGCGCGTATCGGTTATGAGGGAATCGCCGTCGTCGACGTCGTCGTCGGATGGGGGGGGGGGGGGGGGGGGGCACAAGAAAGCTCCGAAGACGGGGGTGAATTTAGTTTACCCTGCGTAACTCGGCTAAGCCGCTAATAAGGTTCCGCTAATACCCCCGGTCTTACCGACCCTGCCCTATCCACCCCCCTCCTCTCTTCTCTCACGGTATAATCTATGGACGGATACCTCTTTTACGTGTACCCGGGACAAATTTATCATCGGGAGTATCTTTCTCGTTACCACGGAATCCTTATCAGCGTCGAGGGCTGAAAAGACCGTCGAAAGAAGCAGCGCGGAAAAAATGCGCCGCCGCGAGCCCCGCGCCGAAGAAAAGGTGGCGTCCGCCGCACAGCCCCGTGAGAAAACGCGTCGGAACGTCTCGCGTGGTATAGTACGTGTTAAATGATGGGAGAATCCTATCGTTGACGCGCTCAGAAAATATAGAATTATTTTGTTCCTGGGTTATTAATCTTTTGTCTAATTGTTGTATGGTTTATTGCGGAATTTATTGTATTGCTCTTTTTTTATTGATTTATCTATTTTTTTATATTGAGTCCGGGAGAACATTAATTGATAAATAAATTCGTTGTGAATAATAGATTGATTATTTGCAATGACGATCAATTCACAGGTTACTAATTTATTTATTATCTAATTTACTTATAATCTTATTTACCTATCACCTTATTTATTTACAATCTTATTTACTTATCATCTAACACCATAAAAGTACACCTCCATCAGTCTCGCCATCATGCACGCCATCGTACATGTTTCACGTAGAAGAGACATATCTCGCAAAATAGAGAAATATTTGTTTATACGATCGGGGAGCTATTGTTGGTGGCTTGGTATTTACGAATGTTCCGCCGCTAAATAACTCCGTTACAATTTTGAACGGTTCTCGCGCGGACCGGTGCCCGCGGGCACGCGTCGCCGGCGCGTGAACAAATAGCAATATCGAATAAGCAATGCCGCGAAAACAAACCGGGGCCGAAATAGATGAAACAAACCGGCCTGCGCAAATAAATAAAGAGAAAGAGAGAGGGAGAGAGACGTCCCTCCCGAAATTGCGAACCAAAAATTGTGCCAACAGCGAAAGAGTTGCTATAACGAAATTACGGGCGCGATTCCGGCGAACGTATACACGTGTTCCATGCGATCGCTCAAACGCGCGGTTAATCGGCGAGGAAACGAGTTTAGCCGAGGTTTAACGAAGGTCTCATTAGATCGCGGGACCGACGCAACGACGTCCGCGTCGAGTATAGGGCTCGATGGAATCAGGGATCGATCTGCGATCGGCTTGGGCCTCCGGCTAAGCTGTGACGTCACTGGTGACTATATTCAGCTGAGAGAAATATTAATATTAATTATTTGTTTATATAGAAGAAGGCTGAGAGAAAATATGCGATATAATAATCAGGACATCACGAGGAAAATTAGGATTGTTCGTCAGGTGATCTATCCAACTTCTATGATCCATAGATCTTCGTAAATTAATAAAAATTCTTTTATTACCGATTTCGAAGAGTTCCTTGTTTAACAAAACGCCGAGCCTGCTTTCGATGACGTCACGACTCAACCCTCTGCCTGGCAACACCGAGTCGACGGCACGCGCGTCCCAACACAATTCTTGCCCGATTTTATGCGATCGGTGGCGCGGCCGGTCGATTCCGTTCCCGGAATTCGCGAGGGATCCCCGATAAACATCTTCGGGACGTTTAATGTACTGTGACAGTCGAAAAGAACCGCCGTCGCTAAACGGCCGAGCCCCGGCGATGAGGCATCGGTTAAAAACGAGTTCCCACCGTCGTATATATCCGGGGGCCCCGGGTCCCCCCGAAAAACTTTCTGCACGCGTGGGCTACTACTTCTCCGCTCGTCCTTGCTGCGTACTCGGATACCACTTTCTTCTCCCCTCGCGCTCTCGTGCGCGCTCGCGCGCGTTCACCGTGATTTACGCGTTTCCGTCAGTGGCGCCGTACTTCCAGACAACTCGATTAAAGTTATGCGAGCCGCGGCTTAGACGGGAGAGA
>NW_027582474.1:0-3148 GCF_028453695.1 Augochlora pura
GATGACCTAACATTAGATATTTTAGAAACAAACCACGAAGCAACCGAAAAAAGGAAAAAAAATTATCCTTGCCTGGATACCATCTCACGTCGGTATTTTTGGAAATAACCAAGCGGACAGAGCAGCAAAAGAAGCGACGACCCTGTCACCGCCAAGAATCGTACACAAAACCACCCCAGTCGATCTTCAAAAAGTATTCAAAAAACGTCTCCTATCCCACTGGAACAACGAATGGAAGCACTTTGCAAGGCCGCACGCTCTAGAAGTCCACGAGGGATTCTTCAAGGAACTTTCCATCACAGCGAACCTCAACCGACAACAGCAAGTAGCGATAAACAGGATTAGAATAGGTCATTCCAAACTAACTCACTCCTTTTTAATTTCCAAAACTAGCCCTCCACTATGTGATATTTGCAACTCCCAAATAACGATAAAACACATTCTTCTAAATTGTTCCAAGTACACAGAACTCCGCGCTAAATACAAAATGAAACTAAACCTCCACGATAACCTTAATAACAGCTAACAAATAGGACATGTTATCTCATTCCTGAAAAATTCAAGCCTATACAGTAAACTATAATATCCCCAACTAAAAGTCGTCGCTAATAACAACAAGTGTAGTTGATGCGACGTAAAATACTATTTAAAAAAAAAAAATCATCTGCAAAGGCTATTGCTTTCATGTGTGGTTCGCTATTCAGGCCGTATATTTGCAAAAGGTCGCTCATGTATATGTTAACCAAGATGAGAAAATTAGCGGTGCTTTGTTGTAGGAAGTTTTTAATCTTGAATAATTTTGTGGAGGTGATGGTACCCTCCACTACACGGAATGATTTTCTGTGCTACTGTTACGTCTTCACTACACTCCTGCCATTACATATTCCCTCCTTACCATTATACTCATAGCGCCATGAAATTATCGTATACTATTATTATTATTGTTATTATTATTATTATTATTATTATCATCGTTATCATTATACATTATTATTATCATCGTTATCATTATACATTATTATCATTGTTATTATTATTATATTACTATTAATATTAGAACAACCGATTATCGCCCAAACGATATTGCGCGCGGTCAGCGATGTAGAGGAACACCGATGTCGCTCTAGGACCCTTTTCCCCCACCCACGCTACAACCAGACCCACCCCTTTCTAACCCTCGGTGTCTTCTTCGGAGGCCGAAACAACGACTATCGTCACTCTTGTATCAGCAACAAACCGAGGAAAATCAAAACAAATCTCCAAGAACCAAGTACCAGTTAATTTTCACCATCACGCTAACAAAATCGACCGTTACGAACCATATCGTAACAGCTACATGTTCCAGATGGGATACTAACCACTATACTATCGAGTATTTTCCGTTAACAATAATTTATAACAGAGATCTTATTGTTAATTAATCTAACTACCAGTATTTTTTATATTATTCCTGTATTAACAGAATAAATAAGCATTCTGGAAATAAGCTCTATTTAAACAATAATTAAATGTTAGGAATGTACGTCGTAAGTGTTTGAGGGCTATATTGAATGTTATCGAAGCTGGATGATTTTTTATTGTTTAGTTTTCTTAATATCAAATTTAATGAATAAACTGAGGTGAAGAAGTTAGGTGGGACTGACTCGGAGTCTGGATTTTCGGTTTTATTTGTGTCAGAAAATATGCAAACTGTTCTGCTGTTACGTCTATTTTCGTCTATTTCGAATTGTAGAGCGTTTATCTTATGTTGTAACGTGTATATATATTTAAATAAGTATAACTATGTAAGTAATGTAAAATAAGCGATAGTGTCGCTACGAAGGACGCGGTACTAGCACGGCGCACTGAGAGCCCAGGTACAAAGGGTCATAAACTCGGGAACCTGAAGCGCGCTCATTAGGTCGAGGCTGGGACCGTTTTAGGTATAAATACCGGAACATTTTTTAGAAGAAGTGAGAAGAGATTAGTTGAGCAGTGCAAGCAGACGTTCCACCTACGCGGCATTTACGACTCTTGCATTTGACCAGCGATCCTTCCGTCCTGACTACGGAAACCAAGAGTTCTTGTTCTGAGCTTTGCGAGCAGACGTTCCACCTTCGCGGTACCTACGGCTCTCGTACAAGCCAAGCAAAGAACTTTCCGTATCACGACCAAAGTAACGAGTGTAACGGTATCGGTGTCGTTGTACGCGCAGAGGCAGACGAGAATTCGGCTCCTTTCCAACACTCGACTAACTTGTACGTTACAATGTTTAATTGTTTCTCAGTTTACCCATGTGTTTATTTTGTGTACGAGTATTCTCGAAATGAGCGCCTAGGATGTTTAGTATAATTGTTCGTATCTATAATGTACAAGTTGCCTTCATCGTCGATTTGTATATTGTCGCGGTCTATATTCGCGTACGTTATAACTTCGTTATGACTATACTATTGCAATCTTTTGAGCGAAAAATGGAATTTATAGTCAAAAATAGTTCTTTAGGTTTATGTGTCAATATATTGTGATTTTTGTTTTGCAGTGTTTGTTAACAGAGTTAAGGTAGCCTTTTTTAATTTCGAGTCTTATTTGCGTTAGTGTCTATTTGAGCAGAATTAGTCTTGTTTGCTACGGAGTAGTTATTTATTGATGATAATCTATTGATTCTGGTGATGAGTGAACTTTTTAATTTACGCAAATTTTTAATTAACAGAATGATGTACTTGTTAGAAAGATGACTTCCGGTAGGGACGCGAGAAAAGTTAGACACGTGTGGAGAACACTGGGAAGTAAGTGGATGTAAGGGAGTGAATCTAACGAAGAAAAGAGTAGAGGACGGAAAGGAAAAGGAGAGAAGAAAAAGAAGGAAACAAACAATAAAGGATAGAAGGAAAAAGAAGGTAGGAAGAGAAAGATAAGCAAAAATTAAGCGCGAGAACGTTAGAAAAAATCATGACTACAAGAGCGAGCAAAACGAAAACAAAAGAGAGAGAAGAGGGGGGAACAATGGAAAGATTCCTCGGAGGGAAAGGAAATGTGGCGGATGCGAAGTTCCGCACTCGACCGCCGCAGCGCGGATTGTCGAGGCGAGTTTACATACTTCATGGTACATAGTTCGCGCGTACCGTTTCGAATTTGTTTCTGACCGTTTCCCTTTGTTCCTTCCTTTCTT
>NW_027582475.1:0-3147 GCF_028453695.1 Augochlora pura
CTGCTAAGTCGCCAGCCGTAGTGTCAGGATGGGGTCGTACCAGCGTAAGTATCACGTTGAAAAATGAAACGAGCACTTCCAACGATGCAATTAGTCGGACACTTAGTGCAGAAACGTTGTCAACATAGGTACTTCAATATTTAACCGGGTAGTATTGATTTAATTATGGGCTGTACCTCTTTACCGTCTTTCTTACTTAACAACGAGTACTTTGTAAGCACTAGTAAGTTTAAAACTGAATAGAGTAGAATCGTCTTTGTGCGTCAATACCCTCGGCGACAGGATTTCACCAGTGTCGGATTTCAGACAAGTCACTTGACCCGCCGATGGCCCCAGTCTTTTTGACCTAAAACCGTTTTCATTTGTTCGACCCAACCACGGTCATTCAGTTCACCGCGACCTAATTGTTTTCTTACTGCCGTAACTTGTTCACAGTGCGGTATCTATTGAACACTCACGTTACGATGCTTCACGAAAATACATTGCAATTCTAACCAAGAACATTCTTGTGATGTGAACGACTCTTCCGCGTCCGAGCAATAATTTAATTTTACAAAGCAACCGAATTAACTTTGACACCTCACAATAGCGGTATATATGCACATCGATTCGATACTGAACTATCGTCTCTTTATTTTAAAGGTCGGTGGACCAATCCCGAAGACTCTCCAAAAAGCGAAACTTCAGATAACCGAACAGTCCGTCTGCGAGAAGGCATACAAATATATCGGCAACGTTTATGAGACTCACATCTGTGCTAATGATCCATCGACGACAAGAGGAGCGTGCAACGTGAGTAACCAATAATTAACAATTACTTCGGTAGTTGAAAGTTTCATCTCGGCTGACAATTTATGTTTCCTTTTAGGGTGACTCCGGCGGCCCACTGGTAGTAGGTGGCAAGATCGTTGGTATCGTGTCTTGGTCAATGTCGTGCGCCCTTTCACAGTATCCGACAGTTTACACGCGCGTCGCTTCCTACGTCAGTTGGATTAACAAGAACGCTGTATAAATTGGTGGATCATTGTTGAAACACTTGTACCACACGGAACACAGGATGCCTCACTTTTTACATTAACGACGAATTCTGATAATGTCATTATAAATTCAAAATTGTAAATATTCGTCGTTTATAACAATAAACCGTTTGTCTCAGTACGATATGTGTTCCCCCAGAATTTTCTACCACAGGATGTCATAGTGTGTATAACAATTGATTTCTTGATAGTAACTCATAGGTTAAATTAATAAAAACTAAGTTTCTTTTGTTGAAAAATTGTTGAAGAAGATTAGTTTAGTTTCTATCGCTATGAGTATCGAATGTTGTTTGCTGTGTGGAAAATATCACGATCGAAACATAAAATGTTACAATTAACTCTTTTTGTTGGTATTTATTACTTTATTTTTCAATCTATAGATCTTTTCAAACAACCTCGGACTTGGTAGTGAATTATACTATTTTCTGAAATACTGAAATATTTTAATAATGAAAATAATGAAATTAAAGAAATTTCTTTGAAGATTGTGCCTCCTGTATAATGAAACTAACATTTATATTTAAACGCATCGATACGCTACTAAACATAGTTGAAAATATGAAAGTACACTAAAGGAAATCATCAAATAATGATTCAATTTACGCATTAATAAATTTCACGTGCCGTCTTTCCGCAGAGCTCTAATTTTTAATTAACAGTGAACATATACATAGTATGAGTGTCTGCAGCAGTGCAGTGCGTAATTTTATACGGGATAGATGATATCATGGCAGAGTAGCTCGTAAGAAATATTTTGTGAACGAAACTAATAGAAAGAAGCGACTGCAATTCGCAAAAGAACATGTAAACGTTCCAATGGAGTATTGGAACCGTGTAATATTTACTGATTAAAGTAAATTTAACATATTCGGATCAGATGGACGATGTACGGTATGGAGGAAAAAAAAATACCGAGCATGAAAAAGAAAACTTGCAGGCGACTGTAAAGCATGGCGGAGGATCGGTCACAGTTTGGGGTTGTATGAGTGCGAATGGGGTTGGATCCCTACATTTTATCGATGGCATCATGGACCATAAATTATACATCGATATTTTAAAAACACGTATTCAAGCTAGTGCAAATAAAATACAACTACAAGACAACTATATCTTTTTACAAGACAATGATCCGAAGCATAATGCTCATAATACAAGGCAATGGATCCAGTATAACGTACCAAATCAGTTAAAAATCCCTCCACAGTCTCCAGACATAAACGTCATAGGGCACTTATGGAGTCATCTCGGAGAAAAAATTCGAAATCACCATATTTCTTCAAAAAATTTTTAGATTTAAAAAATGCACTACTGCAAGAATGGAACAACATTTCTAGTACTATCACTAGAAAGTTAGTACCGTCAATGTCACGAAGTCTTACAGCGATTATACAATCTAAATGGAATCCAACTAAATACTAGAATAACAAATAGGTTGATTTTTGTTATGTTAATGTATAAAAATTAAGGGACGTTATTGTAAAGTTGGAAGTGTACGAATACTATTGGAAATGGGTGTTTAAATACATTTAAACTAAGGTGTAGTTTTAAATAAAAGAAACTTTATTTTACGGTGCGTGAGGAAGCTCTTTTCTATGCAGATGCTTTTCCACGACTGACCGTGGCCTTTCCGGAAGCCCGAAAAGAAAACTCGGGTCCCCTCGTAATTCGAAACTGTTATGCTCGTGCCTCGCAAGGCCAAGCACTTATACGAGGTGTATATTTTCCTATCTTAATTTCCATCGCTTCTAAGAGCATTGATTTGTTTTTGTCCATGCGCAAATATCGTATTGTGGGTAATACGTAATATTCCAATAAATACTTATTACGCGTATATTTCAGTCCATGTTTAAGAGTTTTGCTAATAGTTTCATAAAGAATATAAATAAACAATTTCTTTTTCATGACATTTGCTCCGAAGATATCCAAGAATATGTACACATCTTTTTTGTTAAAATTTATTTGCAATAAACGAAGTTTTATAATGTTTTTGTTGGAATTGATTGCTGTTCAAATATTTTCTACACCCGCTGTAGGATAGAATTCTGTGAAATTTTATCTTGGACTTTGTTTCCGCGTACACTCGTTAAAATCGTGATGACGCGGTTCCCAA
>NW_027582476.1:0-3147 GCF_028453695.1 Augochlora pura
ATTTTAAAACGGTGGCTGAAGAGAACTGAACGTTCGATTGATATCAGCTTTTCTCTGGGCTTTTATACGGTGCTATGAACTGTGAGAAAAGAGCGTCGACTTTGTCTGTATGCTGTTTATTTAGGTTAGTTTTTAAAAAGACGGGGTGCAGGATCTTTGCTGAACGAGATTACATTTTCAGAGATTATTAAAAATTAAAAAAATAATGCGTCGTCAATGCTTTTTATACTAAATATATATTCTACTAAATATATGTATATACTAATATATATTATACATATTATACAGTCAATATTATATTATACTATAGATATATATATATATATATATATATCAATATCATCGTTCCTTAAAATCTGTAAAAATAAATTACTTCAATAACCAAAACCTTTTCCAATTTATTTCCAAGACCCCAAACTCGACGTTTCCAACCTATCAAAGCGATCGCATCCTTTAAATAGACACAGTGGAGCAAAACGTATCGTTGACTCATTCCGGCTAAGCGCAAATGACGTGTACTGGAAAATAACGCGTTTCCGTTCGACAGCGCACGGAAGTATATTTTTGCCCGCTAACAATGATTACTATTCTACATATTGGAATGTTCGCGTCGTTGTAGCCTCTGTTTGCCGAGGATTAACGTTAACGTTAACGTCCGAAAAGTATGGCGGGATCGATCGGGCTCCGGGCGGCGTGCAGCTGCAACGTCGGCGGAGCGGTGCAATTCGAGGGAAAAGTAACGAGAACGCGATTCGATGCACGCGATCGTTTAAAACAGCGGTTACCCCGTGCTCCGCGGCAAATAACTATACCGGCCGGTACGATCGGAGCTCGAATAATTATTTGCGGTTCGGCGAATGGAAATATGTACACACGGGCGAAACAGTGGCCCCGATTATCGCGACGCCACGATGGAAATGTTTTCTCGGAACGTTTGCGAAACGAGAAGGGACCGTGCGGACGGATCGCCGATTCGACAATGCCACGCTTGCGATTTCCGTATGAGAGGAATATAGTATGAGAAGAATATAGTATCAGAGGAACTTGTTACCTTCGGCGGGAGACGAAAGGGTTCTTTTATTAATACATAACCTCTTAGGCACGGCTGGATTTTGCGCGATGAAATTTTGTCTAAATTACCATTTTTCGTAATATACATATTTTTGGTATTGCTATATATAATATTAGCTAGGTATATTCTTAGCACGTTAGATCGAAAGAAACGTGGCGCCGTCGCCGTCCGATATCGGCTTCGATGGAAACGGATCGACGCCGTTCGAAAGAAGCTGAAAAATCGACGGGGGATTCTTATCCCGGTATGCAAAAGCTAAACGGGTACGAAGACAGTGGAAACCAAAGAGGAGACACGAATCGAAGAAGTCAGAACGCGACCGAGCGAACAGAGTGACCCAATCTCTGCGGCATGCGCCGTCAACATGTATACATATCTATATATGTATATGTATATATAGTACATATATATTATATGTAGACGTATATCCTGAAACGGAGCCATTATCGGCCATTACGTCGGACTGCTCTCTCTCCCTCTCCCTCTCTCTCTCTCTCTCGCTCTCTCGCTCTCTGTCGGCTCGTCGAGCGGCGAGGCAAGAGATTCGCTTTTATCGCGTCGATAGCCATCTTCTCGTATCGGGAAAAGGGAAACTAGTCGACCTTGATCGTCGCCGCTACCGCGGGGACGCGGAATAATGGGTTCGACGTGGCCTCCTTTCGCGACATTGCTCGCGGAACAACTGCCGAAACACTTGCGCAGGTTATGTGTGTGTCTGTCGAACGCGGCGCGTCCGCTGGCAGCGGCTTATCACCTGGCGGCGATCAACGGATTCGACACCTCGACGCCATACAGGAGGACGCGAGCGAGCAGTCGCGAGTAAATAGCCTACGGACGAAGCGTAACGCTTCGATTTTCCCCGGTAGCCTGGCGCGCGCGCGAACGATGGAGTTGTCCGATGGACGACGCTTAAACCGCCGCGTAAATTATCGGTTATCGATCTTCCCGGCAAATTACCCGGCAAAGCCGGCTACAGTCGTGGAGTTTGCGTCCACGGCGGAGCAAGCGTCGACGAAGACGGGCGGTGGGAAGGGGGGGGTCTCGGCGGTGGCTCGAGGTAACGGAGGGTAAGTCTCAAGGACGGTCGGTTCTTCGAAACTCCGCCACCGTTCCGAGATAAATTACCCCCGAAGATTCCCGGGGCCCCGGGATCTATTAGAATTCACCTCCCGGCAAAAAGCCGTCTAAGGGCAGCTGCGCGCTTTCCCCCCTCCTCCCTCCCCCCCCTCTCTAGCTCCCGCGCGCTACACAACTGTTTTGCTGCTCGGAATCTTCCGCGGGAACTTCGACGAGCGCCCAACATCGTCGAGACGCGCTAAAGTCGCGCGTCCCGTTAATGTTTGTAGGCTTCGGGCTAGCCCCCGGCTAAACTACAGCCAAGTACTTCTTTATTTATTTATTTATTTATTAGAGGCGCCCGTCGAAAACCCCTGTAAATTCCCCCCCGTCGACTTTTGGCCGACGGAAGAACTTTCGGAGCGAGCTAGTTGCGACCGCCTTGAAACTCGCATTTTCGGCGTCACCATCGCGTCAATATCCACGGAAATAGACCACCGTAAAGGTTCGGCGAATCTTGGTCCCCTAAAGAAAACTTCAACGACTTATCGATAAATCGTGTCGACATCAAAATTTTCTTACCACCATTTTGAATACGTTTCATGGAGATCATAAAAGCAGAAAAATCAAATCGTAAAGGAAAAAAACCGCGCGCGCTGTTTTTTTGATCATTTAACCCTTTGCACTCGGATGGTGACTCTCAGACACCACTAATATTGTTCTTTCACCCTTTAAAATAATTTTTACAACAACAATGTTTAATTTTAGAAAAATTGTTAAATACGGCACTGTCAGTATCAATCACGAGAATTAATTTGATATAAATATATAAAATACACTTCGTCGCTAAAAATGAAAATACTCCAAGACAAAAGAATTACTTTAGATTTAGAGCTAAAATGGCTTGGAGCGCAAGGGGTTCATTCGTACAGCGACAAATGTCTCTCGAGGCGACGCGATTCGGACCGTTCCCTCTCGCGACGGAATTAACGAAGTCCGCGATCTACGAGCGAGAAACT
>NW_027582477.1:0-3147 GCF_028453695.1 Augochlora pura
CACAGCAGGTTTAGTATTAAAGTGGAAGGAAATTAAAACATCCTACGGGATATTAGAATGGTACCTATTTCCTAAAGAATAAAAAAAAAGTTTTAAAAATCTTGTTTAGTTTCTTATTAATTTTCAAAGTCATTTAAATGAAAATCTATTTAGTCTATCTAGCTAATTTGAGCATACATTATAATAAAGACGGCCAAATGTCTAATAGAATTAATTTTCCGAAATGTAACAAACCAATACATGTTCGTTACTTTTACTGCACGGTAGGTTAGATATTAATTTCATAAATAAGATGATAACTCATCAATAATTACTCAAAAGTGTTTCAAAAGATTTTTACATTTTTCTTTCATCTGGAACAAAATTAAAAACAAAGGGCATAGCCGATTAAGATGCTCAAAACTGCCTTTAGAGGTTTTTCAATTAGTCATACACCGTTCGATAGCTGACCAATAAAAACTCATCTGTGTAAAATTTTAAYYCTGTAACTTGWCCSTSASGGACWAGTTACAGRRTTAAAATTTTACACAGATGAGTTTTTATTGGTCAGCTATCGAACGGTGTATGACTAATTGAAAAACCTCTAAAGGCAGTTTTGAGCATCTTAATCGGCTATGCCCTTTGGCCCTTTCAGAAGCCCAGAGAATTGAAGAGAAGATACGAAATGTCGGGAAACGTATTAAATATAGCCGACATCGTTTCGTTCCTTCTTATCTTGTTCTAGAAAACAAATTTCGTTCAAAAGAAAGCTTTCCACTTGAACGCAAATGTTCTCTTGGCAAAAGTAGCACACGTGACTATTACTAAACCGACCACGAAGGATCGTTTCCGGAACAGCTCCAGCCTAAGACCATGGACCGTGTCAATAACGAGACCCAAAAGCGGCGGTGTGCAGACGCAGAAAGGCCAATTCTAAAACGGCACGAAATCTAATCTGTAACCAGTCCACGTACAATGTAGAATCGAGAAGAAAAATTCAGGAAGGACGCAAGAAACGAAAGAGAAGCAGGAAGATATAAGAAATACATGTAAGGGGCACGCGTAGCTCGGGGCGTTGCAGGCTGGACGCTCGGTGGTGCATGAATGCTCGCACACACGCACGAGAGACGGCTGTGAACTTGTATCGGCTAACCCTGGAGGGTCACTCGTAGAATCGTGAACGGGAGAGAAAAAAAAAAGGTGGAGAACCCCGCGGCGTTGCTATCGTCGGCTAACCGAGAGCCGGCCGTGGCAAGAAACTGGAAGACAGTGACGCATTCATCGATGCGAATTAATGTTATAAACTGTTAGCATGCGAATGAATAACACCGGGCCGCGGAGAAGCGTGTCGTTAGAACGCTGGTATGAATCTCTACCGAAGCCGCATCAGCCGTGACCGAGGTGGGGAATAAAGAAGCAACGAGAGGCACCTTGCCCCGGGCGATACACGCCGAACATGTGACACTAAATATAGAGACACGCTAAGGCTCGAGACGCGACACCCGGCTCGTCCGAAACCTGACTAAATAAACGATCTCGCTCTTAACACAATCGGGACTCGAGTTAAAAGAGGACAAACAGTGTGTGTGCGCCGCCTCGGCAACCTAATCGACGAACCACACTATTGACACAGTCTCAGTAGATTCGGACTCCTAGTCAGCCTTGACAGCCTGAACATGACTGCCGCAAAATGTTCTTCGAACAAGATAGCTGATCAAGATTATACAATGGCTTTCGATATCTTTGAATTGAAATGGAATGCGAAATACGAAAAATAATGGCGTATTCACTAGTTTATTTTGTCGTGCAATTGTTATCATTGTACTACTTCTGGCGAAAAGTATTAGGACATCTGTGAAAACGTAGTAACATTTTGAAACTGGACTACATGACTTGAATTTTGGTTCGATGATAGGCTAGTTTATTAAACAAAGTGTAAAAAATGTTTTGTCGCGTTTAGGCTAGATTTTTCAGAACACGTTCTTGCAAGTGTCCTTGATCGATTTTTTCGAGGTCAAAATTTCCTTTTACATTTCTAGCCATTTCAATATTTACTTTTAAAGTCGTTTCGAGAATAAGTACCAAAAATGTTTACCTTGTCGAACTCGATTTAAGACATTTTTGTGTTAACCTTCTTTGACAGAGCCCCGCCGATCCGAGAATGCAGAGTTCACGGAACATTTCTTGACAGACTGTACAATGATTATATTTCTCTTCGAATTCGATAGACACAGTTAGTGCCACTAAACAATTTATTGAACCATTAATTAACTGTGAATTTACTTTCAAAATTTATAAAGTCGATAGATAATCTGTTAATTAATTAATACTGTGCGTGACGATTTGAAGATATAGTTTCCTTCGTCGACCACGTAATGATCTTTCCAACTGTTAAGAGCGTTGAGACAATGTGTAATTCTTATACGAAGAATAATATAGACAATCGATCAATCGCGAAAGTATCAATTTGTCAGTGGTAAAATAATGAATTATGATTTTCCATGCTTACAACTTGTTAGACACAGGAACCTGTGGAGTTGGCAGCACTTGGGAGGGGTCGACGAATATTAGTTATTCGCGTCTAGCTTTCTGCATTATTGATACGTATTGATAGATCGCCTTGGGCATTTTTAGTTGAGGAAGTACGAAGCTGAGGAGTCGAACGCTAATTGGTCCGTCGGTTTAATGCACATAATAAAATTAATGAACATTTTTCTCTGCGCGCTCGCAAGAACCGTCTAGTCGAGAAACTTCCTCTTCGCAATTAAACGAACTGGCATTGCGTGCGGATGTTCATGTAAATAGATGTTTTTGTGAGATAGTTTACTGCATCTGGAATGCACTGGTGGCTGGTTTAGTGTATTAATGGTATAGCTAGAAGCTGGCCGATACAAGCGGCTCGTTAAGTCCTATTGTCATCGTAACCACAACCTCGAAGTCGCGGATCGATTATGGAAGAACTTTGGTAGTTGTAACCTTGATTGTGACTATGAATATATCACACGGACGATCGTTTTAGAGTCCACATATATTATATATGTATAATATCTACTTATTTGAGATATATTATATACGAACTGCGATAATAGAATGATAAATATGTTAGTATTATTGTTGAAAGATCGTTGATGAGTACATAAAACAACGGCAGCAGGTGATAAAATTGCG
>NW_027582478.1:0-3146 GCF_028453695.1 Augochlora pura
TTCCAGGACTATTGATTCCAGAACTACTGTGATTAGGCCAACTGGTTTGGGGCCAACTTATTTCAGAGCTGTCAGTAGGGCGTGATGTACTTGTCGCTGCGTTGTCACTTGGTTCAATGGTATTGCTTGGTCCGGGACTACTACTAAAAGTAGGTCCAGTCGACTCTGTGCTACCAGCAGATGCTGGACCACTCGATCCAATATTGCTATTCGATGTATAACTGTTCGATGCTGGACTGTTGCTAGATATAACAGTATGTCCACTTGCTTCAGAACTGCTACTAGATCTGTGACTACTCGATCCAGTTGCACCTGGTCCATAGTTACCACTTGATTCCGTGCTGATGACGGGTTCCGATGTACCCGTCGATACAGGACGACCATACGGCGGTGGACTTTTGCTACGATGATAGTCCGTATCCTCGTAGGGATCGCTTACATCCTCGTCAGTCTCCAGCAGCACTATGCATCTTAGGCGTTCTATCGGCCAAGCTGCTATGAAAGAGCACTTTATATTCGTGAAACATTTAAGAAAGTTTTATCGAACTTGCATGGATATTTACATGTTACGCAAACGGCTGTCAACAATACCAATAACACAAGGCATCGTATCATCTCGAACTTTCGCTGGCACTCGTCACCACACCGTCGAACTACAGCTTATCAAATGCTCGAGCATCCTAATTTTCTACACATTTATAACGAATACTTAGCTAGGAAAAGTAAATCATTTGTCCCTGACGGTATCAATATGCAAACGCTGCGTGATGCAACGTGTTGACGTTGTAATATCAATAATGCTTGAAGATTCGTGACAGGATGCAAATTTTTCGGTGAAAATGCATGTCATAATGGGCTTGTTATGAAAATGATTACGTTGAAGTCGGTCGAAACTTTGACCTTTGCTCCGATGGCCAATCATCTTCGTCGACCTCGAGCCTTCTTCTGGATTATGAGTATGAAGGGTTGAAATTATGTTAATTGTTTCACCTGATAAATTAATCTTCGAAATTCCTGTGGATCGATTTCGAAATTGCTTTATTGATCCTCCGACTATTATACCAACACCGTATCATCGAAATAGTAGGCGTACATTGATTACGCGTATGTATGTACAGATTATTGTATTTTCGAACTGTCGCAATTAACGCAACTTAGCGAGTCGTTCCTCGTGAATCCTGGCATGCATCTGCAACCCCCTGTCACTTGCGGCACGCACAGCCAACTGAAGCCGTTCTAAAACGAACCATCGACTCAATAATTCTACCACGATCCTAAGATGGTTTCTACGTTGCTATGCATCCGGGACACTCACCAAAATGGTACACAGCACAGAAGATCGTCGATCCGAGTTTGTGCAGGTCGGCTCGCATAGTTTTCCGCAACTCGAGTACTCCTCGTTCACGGAGCAATTACCTTCCCTCGGCGAGTCGGAGGCCGGGGCTTGCGCGTCTTCAATGAATCGAGTCATGAATCATCGAATCTCAAATTTATCAAGCATAATCGATCTCTCAGATTTTTGGGATACTCACGTGCATGGAGTACCATGATCAGCAGCAGAATCAGCGAAACAAGATAACGGGACATGTCGATTTCGTCGATGGAATCACTGACTACCACACCAGTCGCCTTCTGCTCTATTTCTACCGCCCAACCCGTCAACGTTCCGCACTTTTATAATTTCTTTTCACCTTGGGAATACACGTACTACCAAGATTTCCAATGTCCTCGCACGTGATAGACGGCACTCGATGCTCGCTCGCGCACCTCAAGGCCCAAACCTCGCAGCAGTTTGAGAACCGCGGCCTCAACCGTCGACGAATTTCTCCGCGATCCGTCGATTTGAATAATATATCATGCGCGCATCCTACGCGTTATCATTCGATACTGTTCCGCGGCCGTGGAAACTTTGACGGACGCGCCCGCGTCCTTTTTGTGCGCGGTTCGCTTATCGGGGAATTAGTTTTTCCCGAAGGTATACCGCAAGGTAGGGGGGGCGGGGAAACGATAGGGTGAGTCACGGGTCGCGGGCACGATGTTTAAAACATTAGAGCCGAGTAGCACGTGTAAATAACCCACTCCAGATTCGCGTCGCTGGCCGAACGACGCCTATTCATGAATACGTACGTCGATTACCGTGGCTAATACATTGTTCATCGCGGCAACGATCGTTCCGATCTCATCGTACCGATTCGCATTATTCATCGTGGTAATATCTTCACGCTGTGAATGCGAAGGTGTCCCTACAGTGGGCGAAGATCGAAGAGCCAATCGTGAGATGCTGTACGATGTACGAATGATTAGCTCTGATACTATATCACGCGCGAATGACAAGATAGAAACTGTCAATCAAATAACACGGAACTGCTATGCATATTATAATTGTATTTTCATTGCCAATACATTTATTCCTCGCACCATCGATAAAGGCATTTGGTAAATAGCACGCACCGGGTGACGCTGTGATTTTAGTAACGTTCGGCTCCTCTGCTGGTCGCGGCGAATATTGAGCTTGCCTGAAAAATATTTTCGGTTGCGTGTTAGCGAGGAGAGGAAAACCAGTGTCGAATTGTTCTATGGCTTTTAACCCTTTGCACTCGAAGCCGTTTTAACTGGAAATCTAAAATAATTTTTCAGCTTATGGTATTTCCATTTTGTATAATAAAATTCAACAGTTGTACTTTCACACGATTTTTGAAATCCAAGCTTCGGCGATATCTATAAAAATAATTTATTTTATTAAAAGTTATAAATAATTTTAAAACGTGTTACAACAATTTTAATGGCGCCGCAGAGTCGCCGCTCGAGTGCAAAGGGTTAATATACTCGAGGTACTCACGACTTGCAAGTGGTATGGATTCGGAGTTCCGCATGATTGTTGAATGCTGTTGTTTTGACGAATCCTGTGAAGTTACTACTAGCATCAGAGCTATCGTTCAGTAAGCTGCTGTTACGTGGCTCAATAATGTTACTATGTACGGTGGTGCTGCTTGGTGCGAAGAGGGTAGTTGGTTAGAATAATCAAAACTGAGGATTGACTGGCCAGTCAACTGGTACAGGTGAACAATCTCCGTGAGAGTCTTCATCTGAACCGCTGTTACCACCTGAACCGCTGTCACCACCTGAACCGCTGTCACCACCTGAAC
>NW_027582479.1:0-3146 GCF_028453695.1 Augochlora pura
CCCGGTTGATCCTGAAGGAAACGCAGTCGAATTCCAGTAACCTGATAGCCAATCGTTCGACACACTCGATAGTCGCGCGCGCGTGTGTAGTCCCTGGCATAACTGAAGCGTAAAATTGGTATCCGAGCGGGTCGGCACCGCCAATGAGCGAGAGCCAAGTTAGGCTTCGCATTCGGCACGGTTCGGAACGCGATTAGCATCCTAAGGTACGGTGTTTCAAGTTTTCGGGAAATCGAGTTCCCCCTTCGGTCCGGTGAAACGTGTCATGCGATCCCGATTCTTGACCAATCAGCGACGCGTTGCAGGAGTGAGAATTTTTTATTTAGTACAGAAAGAATAAAGAAGAATTTTTTGCTTTTCCATTTTTATAGTTAACGGTTTAAAGAATTTATGTTCGAGGTAAAAGAGCTAAGATCAAAAGGTTAGTTAATAGTAAGCATTGTAAATTCGATAACAATGTTTTATATAATTTTTTGGTACTTCTTGGCAATTTTAATTATTTTTCAGATAAATTAACTACCCTTATTTGTTACCTCGTTCCAGTGATTATATTTTTTTTTTAAGACCGAGGATATATATTTTAGTATCTAATAAATAAAGAATACTGTGACAGAGAATAAAATTAGATTGAGTATTGAAACGACTAAACTTCTAAATAAAAATTTATTTATATCACTTAATGTAACTTAATATAATTTAGTACAACTTAATGCAATTTAATATAATTTAGTACAACTTAATGCAATTTCATATATAACTTAGTATAACTGGACGCAATTGAACGCAATCAAATAATTCAAAGAAAAGGCGTGCTCCAAAAAAAGCGAACGAATAAAAGCGAACATACCGAACAGAAATCCAGACGCGGAAATTTCCGCCGGAGATCTTACGTGGAAATTTTTCCTCGTTTTAATTCGCCGCATAAAAATCTGCATGAACATTCGCTGTCTACTTAGGGGCCGGCGCTCGTGAAAGAGTATAGTTATGCAAAGAGAGCAGAGAGAAAGAGAAAGAGAGAGAGAGAGAGAAGCTTGTGCCTCCGGAGAAGTTCCGAACGCGAACGCAGGGACGTATAGATGGAAAAGTAAATATGGACGGGGCGCAGTCAAAAAGAAAGTTGAGCCGCCGAGTCGATTTCAATAAAATCCTCGGGCTAATGCAACTTTTATACCCGATGCCCGGGGAGTTTAGTGCGATCTCGTTGAAACCATGAAAGGAGCCGTGAGCCGAAAGGAGCCGAAAAGGAACGAGTCTCTCTCTCTCTCTCTCTCTCTCTCTCTCTCTCGCAGCCGAACGTGGAAAAGAATTCCGGCGACGCTATAAAGCATTTTGACTTTTCGAACGATGACGTCACGATTTAATGGGTTCCCGATGTTGGAACCACTCTCGGTGGCGCGACCCTTGCTCCGCTATCTAACGAATTCATTTGCCGCAGTGCACCGCGTTGATCGAGCAAATTAGGTTTTCATGCCGTTTACATCCGTTCGTGGACACGGGCGCCGATGCAAATGCGGCGTCGCGGCCGCTTTGGAAAAACCTCGCTTTGATAATTGCTCCCGCCGTTTCTTCGTCGTTGTTTAAAGAACGTCTTCGGGAAACGGTGGTCTTCGTATGTTTTAATCATTTCTTCCGCGGGCGGTGAAGTATTCTCGCCTATTGTTGTTCCGTGCAAACGAGGGCCGCGCTTTGACAAATTGCGACCGCGCCTATTTACTTCCTTTTACATTATTATTTATTATCAGTTAGGTCATTTATTACTATTTATTATTATTTATACTATCCATTATTATTTATTATTATTCATATTATTTACAAGAAAACGAAATTTATTTATTCTTTTTCGAAGACTGGATATATGTAACATAATCGTACGTTCTAATTTCAGGGAAAAATGAATAGAAAAATAATTATTCATATTATTATTTACATTATTTTTCTATTCATTTCTCCCTGAAATTAGAACGTACGATTATGTTACATATATCCAACCTTCGAAAAAGAATAAATAAATTTTGTTTTCTTGTAAATAATATGAATAATAATAAATAATAATGGATAGTATAAGTGATAATCTAATCTTCGAAAAGGAATAAATAAATTTTGTTTTCTTCTCAATCTTGTATATTATGCATTACTGTTCATCTGTAAATTAATTACTAATACTAAAGAACAAACAGCGTCCGTTTCTTTCAAACCACCTAACCCTAAATCACAACCAAATCTCAATAAAAATACGACACCCTATACATTCAAATTCCAAGTAACAAAATTCCAACTCGCGTTCGCACATAACCCTAAATCCGTCGCGCTTGGGTTAAAAACTCTGTTGACCTGCACAGCGCACACGTCGGATAGCGTAGGTAGCGGCGGAGAAGACCTAGAGACGTTTCCCTGTAGCTTTAAAAACCACTAGCGCGGCTGTTTCCGGGCGCAGTTTCAGCACCGTACAAAGGCTTGGCAGTTCAGGCGGTCGCAATCATCGCGTCGAAACCACGCGAAATCCGTCTGCCGGTGGCCGCAGACCGTCTAACGCAGACTATGGCCAGTGACGAGCGAAAGCTGAGAGAGAAATAGAGAGCGAGAGAGAGAGAGAGAGAGAGAGAGAGAGAGAAGAAGGAGAGAGCTTGGTCTTCCGGCGATGCGCCGATTTTGATTGCACGGTTCTCACGATCGATCCCCAGAGTTCCGATTTTCGCGTTTCATGCCGTAGAGCCAAGCTAACGGGTTGCAAGGCGGCAAGCAAGGTGAAGAGAAAGATGAAGGAAGTTAGCAAGGTAGAGAGAGAGATAGAGAGAGAAATGGAGAAATGGAGAAAGCTAGGAAGGCAAGAAGGGATGAAGGAAGAAAACAAGGCAGCGAGAAATGCAGAAAACAAGAAAGGCAGACAGGGGATGAAGACAGCAAGGAAGGCAAAGAGGGTTGGAGGAAGAAAGCAAGGCAGAGAGAGAAAGAGAGAGGGAGAGGGAGACAGAGATGACGAAAGCAAGGAAGACAGACAAAGATGAAGAAAACAAGAAAGGCAGACAGAGGATGAAGACAGCAAGGAAGGCAAAGAGGATTGAAGGAAGACAGCAAGGAAGGCAAAGAGGATTCAGGGAAGAAAACAAGGCGGAGACAGATGAAGGAAGGAAAGAGAGAAGGGTGGA
>NW_027582480.1:0-3145 GCF_028453695.1 Augochlora pura
ACTCTATGGCAAGAGAGATGGGATCGATCGCAGAGGGGTAGATTTACAGCAGAGATGGTCAGAGACATACGGGAATGGCTCACCTGGGGTCCACCGACATTGGATTACCACCTCACGCAGGTGATGACAGGACATGGGTGCTTCGCCGATTTTCTGCATAGGATCGGCAAACACCCAGAAAAAAAGTGCTTGGTGTGCAGAATGTGTGAAGACTCTGTAGCGCACACCCTGTTTTATTGTTCGCACTTTGATACACACAGGGAGACGATTTATAGAGACATCGGGGGATTTGACATGACGAGCCTTCTTGACAAGGTTAAGGACAAGAGTACGCGCTCAAAGATCAAAGGGTATATTACTGCTATACTCAAGGAAAAAGAGGAGATTCTGACGAAAATCCAAAAGACGGCTCGAGGTCAAGCCTCTAGAAGAGGCGCCACGAGAATGACAAGAGCGAGAGGTAGACTAGGGACGCAGGCTCACCGTGGCCTTAGTTAAGCGGTTTAGGGCTCCGTGAGCTAATCACTCACCCTGCAGTAATGCCGAAAGGCGGGTCCGGGGTGAGTGAGTTGAAGGGCAGAGGCCCGAGGAGGGGTTTAGTGGGTAGCGCTTCGGTGAGTCCCACACTACCGACAACATCTGGTAGGCTACGTACACCAGTCGGTGTGCGTAACGCATTCCCCTCCTCGTGAAAAAAAAAAAAAAAAAAATTCCCTTGTATCCATTTGTATCTCTCTTATATCCTTGCATATTACGTTTTAACTCACTTATATACACTTAAATTCCCTTGTATCCTCTTGTCTCTCCCTTATATCCCTGGATATTATGTTGTATCTCCCTTATGTACACCTAAATTTCCTTGTATCCTTTTGCGTCTCTCTTATATCCTTGGATATTTTGTTGTATCTCACTTATATACACTTAAATTCACTTGTATCTTCTTGTGTCTCTCTCATATCCTTGGATATTATGTTGTATCTCCCTTATATTCACCTAAATTCCGTTATATCCTCTTGTATCTCTCTTATATCCTTGGATATTATGTTGTATCTCCCTTATGTGCACCTAAATTCCCTTGTATCCGCTTGTGTCTCTCTCGTATAATTGGATATCATGTTTTATCTTACTCATATACCCTTATATTCCCTTGTATCCTCTTCTATCTATCTGATATAAATGGATATCATGTTTTATCCCACTTATATACACTTAAATTCCTTTGTATCCCCTTCTATCTCCCTCATATAATAGGTTATCATGTTTTATCCCACTTAGATCCACTTAAATTCCCTTCTGTCCTCTTGTATCTCGCTTATATCCTTGCATATTATGTTGTATCTGACTTATATACAATTAAGTTCCCTTGTATCCTCTTGTGTTTCTCTCATACAATTGGACATTATGTTTTATCTCACTTATATACACTTAAATTCAATTGTATCCTGTTTTATCTTCCTCATACTCTTGCATATTATGTTGTATCTCACTTATATACACATAAATTCCCCTGTTTCCTCATCTATCTCTCTTATATCCTTGGATATTATGTTACATCTCCCTTATAAGCACTTAAAATCCCTCGTATACTAGTAGGTAAAGAAGGCCGGTTCTAATCCAGGCATCTCAGGGGAAACTTCACCCGCGGGGCAAGGGGGGATGCTCTGCCACGAGCCAACCCCCCACCCCGCCCCCCGCGCAAGGTGGAGACCGTAGGTGGATGGGGTAACGTCATTGTTTCACGTCCTTGAGGGTCACATTACCGCTGACTTTGCATTATTACACGTGCAACATTTTTGGGGAGAAAGAGAGAGAGGGAGAGGATAATCGCATCGCGGTATCTCCCTCTCGCTCTTCCATATGAAATTTTTTTTCTGGAGAGAGAGGGCAAATGCATCGCGGTATCTCCCTCTCGCTCTTCCACAGCTTAGTTGCATATTTTTGGTATTGAAAATGAGATGTTTATCGTATGAAATTTTTTTCTGGAGAGAGAGAGAGAGGGCAAATGCATCGCGATATCTCCCTCTCTCTCTTTCAAATGCATACTGATATCTCCCTCTCTCTCTCTTTCACAGCTTAGGAAGTTTCCCTCTCTCCTTCTTCCGCAGCTAGAAGCGCGGATTTTTAGAGGAAAGAGAGAGAGGATAAACGCATCGCGGTATCTCCCTCTCGCTCTTCCACAGCTTAGTTGCATATTTTTGGCATTGAAAATGAGATGTCTATCGTATAAAATTTTTATTCTGGAGAGAGAGAGGGCAAATGCATCGCGATATCTCCCTCTCTCTCTCTCTCTCTCTCTCTTTTACAGCTTATTAAGTCTCCCTCTCTCCCTCTTCCGCAGCTAGGAGCGCGGATTTTTAGAGGAAAGAGAGAGAGGATAAACGCATCGCGGTATCTCCCTCTCGCTCTTCCACAGCTTAGTTGCATATTTTTGGTATTGAAAATGAGATGTCTATCGTATGAAATTTTTAGCTGGGGAGAGAGGGAGAGGGAAATGCATCGCGATATCTCCCTCTCTCTCTTTCAAATGCATCGCGATATCTCCCTCTCTCTCTCTTTCACGTGATATTTTTCTCAAGTGTGAGAGGATATGATGCAGATGCTAATAAATAGAGCCAGTTAAACGCGGAGCAAATTAATTTATAGTGTCCATCGCACAGTACAAAAGTGAGTGTGAGTTGCTGTTGTTGCTGAAAAGTGCGAAAGTTTGTTTAAGATGTCAACAATAGATTTTATTATAGATATGGACGGATTCATTGTTAATAAAAAATTTATGGTGAAAGAAATGGCGATTATTAATGTTCATACACAAATTAATGAATTATTCGAATTTAAGTTAGAGACATATTATAAAAATTTATCAAAAGGCGACCAGGAGTCGGCTTGGTATGTGACAAACTTTGTCCATGGGATACCATTTAAAAATTTTATGGGTAATTATAAAATTTATCAAAAGCAATCAAAAGTCGGTGTGATATGAATCCAATTTCATGCATGGAATACTATTTAAAAATTTTGCAGGTAAAAAAAATTATTACCAAAAAGATATCGGCAGAATAATAAAAAATTGTATTACGAATTATGCAGACCCAATTGTTGCGTATAAAGGTGGGCACATAGAAAGAGATATTTTAAGTGAAAATAATAT
>NW_027582481.1:0-8522 GCF_028453695.1 Augochlora pura
CGCGAACAATGGAACAACGCTGCCTACATTATCGTTTCCCCGTGTCCTCCAATTCAATTTGCCCGGCGACATTGTTGTGCCTTCGATGTAAAATCCTCTTAAGGATCCGGATTTCTTACCCCTGGCTCGCTGCCTGTTTTCATTCGGATCTCTTCCGGCTCGATCTTACATTTTTCTTCTAAAATCCTATGGGACCATCGGGTTGTTCCGTTTCCACTTCCACCTATCCGCCTCGCCCCCGGATCTTCTGTCTCCTTTCGCCCGATCCCTCCAGTTCCACCTCATCTCCTTCGACTCTCTTGTCGCAGCTTGTAAGGGATTCCAGTCGATCGCGGCGAGAGTTTTCGTTGCCGGTAACTTCGGTGTTCATTTCATCGGATACTTTGACGAATGCCTCGCGGGGCTGTGCGTCGCGTCGCGGTAACAGTGTTCGCGCAGTTGGGAATTGCTTCTGGGACCCAGCGAGAGCTCGGCCGTATCTCCACGAAGGTTTTCCGCTGGATTAATCGTCTCCTAATGATCGATTATTAAGGGCCGATTAGAAACGGGCCGATCAGTCCGTAGCAAAACGTTGAATTGATAACGGCCGGGCCCCCTTCGCTGCCTTCTCCCGATCCTTTCAGGGTGTTCAAGAATTCATTGGCGGATCGTGTAATCGTTGGATTCCCAGCCGATCGAAAAGGATTGTTGCGCTTTCGCCGCGTCGCCCCGGTAACGCTCGTTAACGTTAAATTTGGCGGAGCGCCGGCCAATCGCAACCCGGTCGCAGGCATAATCGAAATATTTAAACATTCGTAATGCCCGTGATAAACTTTTTAATTGGAAGCAATCGTTATTTTGTAGCTTCGCTCGTTCCCGGAAAAGTCGTTTCGGTTAATCGTCGTCGGACATATTTAGCAAATACCTGAATGTGCCCGTCGATATCGAAGAGGTATTTTCGCTTGAGAACGTTAACGGTATTAAGGGATGGAATTTATATTTAGCGCATGCATACTTGATAACAAGAATTTCATGTCAATTTTATTTGCTTCATTTATTTGCAAAATTTAACGACGCGTCGATTTTCATGTCCAAAATAAATTTACAGAGATTCGGCTAAATCAGTTTCTAAGTTATTGTGGATTTGCAGAAGCATGTTATCGAGAAACACGCGTCCAAAGCGTCTTGAACAAGGTATCAACGTATCTCGAGCACTTGTGACTTTCCCAATTTCGCTTGGATTAGATTCGGCAGATAAAGTTCGAGGATGTATATGTGTGCGTGTACGGTGTAGATTATATTACACTTGAAGAAAATATCAAACTCAAAAATTAAAAACTCCTCCAGCATACGAGCAAGTTTTCTCGACGGAAGTTTAACCCCTTGCCGTACTTTAACGAGTCAGACGTTCCTTCAAGTAGGAAACAAATTTTATTCTCTTATCATTTAACTCTTTGTTATTATTATTATAAAATTGTTACAGCACGTTTCAAGATAATTTTTATATTATGAAAACTTAGATTTTAAAAATGATTAAAAGTATAAAATTGTCATATAAAATGGAATTGCTATATGTCAGAAAAGCTCATTTAGAATTACAGTTCAAATGGCTTCGAGTGCAAAGGGTTAAACATTCGACTAAAATGCGAGCACAGAATAAATATAAAATTCCTTTTTCTTCGAAGAAATTAGTGCGATCGAAGAGATTCTAATCACAGTAATTGTAAAGAAAATAGTACGGCAAAGGGTTAAGCTGACGCAAATCAGGTTCGTACGTATATCCCGAAATAATATCTCGTTCTCTGTTCATACACCTCTGTGCGTATTCCGTTTCAGTTTACCAGCGAATTGACAAACTAACGAGACAAGAAAGACGTTGGAATGTGACAGAACAGCGAGAGCAGCGCGAGAGGTCGCTGGATCAAGTTCAATGATGCATCTACACACCATCGCGCGACTATGTTTCGCGAGGAGAAACTGTGGGTCGGAGATTCTTCGACTGCGTGACAAATTTCTGCCGGTTTCCTCCCTACTTACCGTGAGCGACAGGAATAAAAGATGTCTACCATGATATTTCCTGTTACACGGATATTTTCAGGAGAGAGTGTAAAACCGTGACATTCGTCTTAGCGAGATGTCCAACTTGTATTGTGTACCACTATTCTCTGTCTAGTTTCGAATGGTCTTCTACCGTTCACGATAAAACTTCTACAATTACAGAGCGGTCGATACGTTCCCGACAATCTTTCCATAAATATTTTCCACTGTTCAACCCTGGAATAACTGGTATCGGGTTTAATTTAACTCAGAGCATTTGAATCGCGACGTAATTACTCGATTTTTGACCACTGAACTAAATGGGAAGCTGCTACACGAAAGAAAGCCTGATAAGTCTACGTTACGTACACCTTGAAACATTTTAAAGCATTAGTCATTGCAGTTGGGAATAATTCTAATTGATTAATTAACTAGTTTCGAAAGATGATAATGAGTATATCTATATTCGTATTATCTTAAGTATTATCTATCGTATTATTTTAAGGCAGCACATTTCAAATGCTTTCATTCATGTACAAATTTAATCCACGTTCGGTTCTCGTTGTAACTTATTCAGATGTGCTATTCTTTTTAAAGAAATTCGATTCTATTTCACTTTGAACGTTTGACCCGTTGGCTACTACGGGTGCCTACAGGCGTTTAGAAATTTTGCGGTTGCGACGCTGAGAGCGCCCGTAGGCGCTTATCCCATTATGGTCGCCTAAGACTGAGAACGCCTGAAGGCGTTCAACGCAGTTTGGCTTTCTAACACGGTACCGTGCCTATAGGTGCCCTGAAAATTTTATCGATAATTACTCTCCGGCAGACCTTATCTCAGTCAAGTTATCATTCTCGCGAGATTCCACAATTTCGAATAAATTTTAACGAAAATACATCCCTACCTAACTATTTTGCTATTCTCGGTGTAATAACTGACTTCCTCGGTGACGTAACTGTATTCCTGCCGTATGGTATAGTCGGTTCGTTTCAAACTCAGCCATAGTCTGGAGGTTGAAAGATAACGCAGTGCGCCATCGTCTGGTATAGATTTTGCTGGAATATTTTGGTAACTTGTGCAACCGATATTCTCGTGTCTATTAAAGTACACCGCCATATTTAACAGAGCCGATGGCAACGACTGGATCAAACTAATTCCGAGACCAGTTAAAATTTGTAAGTTAATCCTCGGTATCAAATTCTCTTCTTCGTAACATGGTTCATAACATCGTTCCAAGCCCGTCTCGCTAAGAATAAAATGCAAATTAGTTTTGACTCTGCAATTGCTTCTGAAAATATTTGTATTGCACAGATTTTCAAAACCATTCTTGGTTGGATGCGGAGATTCAGGAAAACTAAAAATTGTCTAATTAAAAAAGGGAAACTTAAATCTGATAAAGATATCTTTTTCCTTTTTGTTAGTTAATTTGTTAGTCTTCACAGTTCTGTATTTAGCCAAGTTATTTTAGTAAAAAAAAAGTTTTCAAAGTCTGCAGTCAAGTTATGAATAAATAAGAAGTTCGGAAAAATGATTAACAAAAATGTTTCATTAAATTTTCTCACGTAATTGAAGTATTTCTCTTCGGCACGTATACACTTCGTTCAGCGTCGTTTTCCACTGTGTAAAACAGTGGCGCGAATTCCTCATTTCATATGCTCCTTAGCACCCTCGTCACTTCCTGTCCCACCCTTTTTGCATCACCGAAATGCTGCCTCCGCATATTTTCGACTTTGAGGCACGGAAGAAAAAAGTCACGCGAAGCGAGAACACTTTTAACATTTCAGCAATCTCCGAATCGCTTTTGCTGAGTTTCACAAAAAACTTGATGTTAATTCACCGTTTCTTATCGCTGCTCGTTTTGGCGACTTCCCCGGCGGTCTTTTATCTCTCGTAATACTCTTTCTGCGGTTACGGTGTCGTCGTGATCCACTGTATAGAGAAATAGTCTCCTAGCTGCGCAATTTTCGATAATTAAATTAAACGAATAACCGTTACATTAAGAACAACAGAAATGTAGCTTTATTAATATTTATGCATGATAAATATGAAAACGTAAATGTGATATGCGTGATAAATATGAAACCTATTCGTAAAAATGATCAAGACTCCAAGAATTAATGAACATTAGACTCCTACGCGTGCTATAAATATAATAAGAGACCAAGGATACCTCAGCGACTGTCGAGCATATGATGTATACATGAAAATCCACTTCGGCAATACCAACCTGAGGACTGAAGTTTCTAAGCAGCTGTTAATAGAAAGGCAATATATCACTCCATATAGTCGGAGCGCTTACAGACTGACAGAAATTACAGTTAGCGTAAATAACGCAGGTAGCCTGGGTGCTAATCGTTCGACCACACGCAGAGACCGGAACCACTTTCCCCAATCTTGGCGTTTCTTTGGGACTTTCTGCGCCGAAGATACGAGAGAAAAGGGATCCACGGATAAAAAAGTAAAGAGGGGAAATGAGATACAGGACGTTTCCGGAATCGTTAATCGCGACCGTCTCAGAGATCGACCGAGAGGGCGTCGCGCGCGGGTGGGGGATCCGAGGGTGGCCCGCCCTGGAGATTCGTAGTCGCGCGCGCTTGTGTGCGAGCGAGAGCAAAAGAGAAAGAGAGAGAGAGAGGGAGAGAGAGAGAGAGAAAGAGAGCGAGAGGGAGAGAGAGAGCTCCAAGATATATTGCTGGCTCAACAACCTCCCTAACAATAATCTATATCCAACTTGCAGCCTCCCAGCACGGCCAGGCGTCTTTCTTCCACTTCCGTTTCCTTCCCTTCTTCTGTCCTACCTTCTCCCGCCACTTAGCATGCTTGGTAGCCGCTGGTTTGTCGCGTGCACCCCCTACCCGAACTCCCCGGACTGCTGTACACTGTCTTTATATCGAGAAGCCGAACCATCTAGGAACCTCCTACTCATTTCGCTTCTCTTGTCCCTCCCCCCCTCTCCGGAAGCGCGCCGTGGAATTGCTTCGAGTCCCTATACCGCACAATTCCCCAAGGTGTTCAGAAATTAAAAAATTAAATTTTCATATCTCAGACCCTCGTCGTGACAGCTCATCCGTTATAGAAATACTTCGCGAGCTGAAAACCTTGAGGAACAAGTGGGAGCAAGCGTCTCGATTGATCTAAAGTTATTTATATTTGCGTTGCTGTTTAGGGAGGAGTCCTGCGTGAACACCTCCGGAACTAATATCCCGTGATATAAACTATCTATCGGGTTGCAAGGACGATTAGGCTGTGCGATGGAATGGATTAGTCCCGCTGTCCGTCTAGTTAAAGATGAACAGCTGTTTTCCTTTTTGAGTATAATGTGCATCGCTACAGTGGCCACGGAGTTGAACTGCAGGAATGTAGTAGCTGATCGTTGTGGTTGCGTGTCCGGACCTTGAAGACTGAACTTGAAGTGCTATATAAATATAGACTAAGTTCGATGGTCTAAGGTGGAAGCTGGATGTATCTAACTCTGGCGGAGTTAAATTATTTAATTATCTAGATTATTTAATTACTTTAATTTTGGCATTTTCACATTTTCTATTGATCCGAGTTGGATACGTCATAATAATTGTATTAGAAATGTCAGCTGAATTGTCTAAATGTAGCTACAACGACGGCTCCTTATATAAATCTAGCCTGTGCTCTATTAATTGTGCGACTCAAAAATAATAGTGATTGACGTTGAACGTTGCGTTAGGTACTAGAAAATAATCCATTACGTAATGTCAATTAACCTCCTAGTCCTCTACTAAAGAAAACGATTAAAGTGAAAATTTATATGTATAATATACTAAGTATGTACAGCTAATACTATATGTAGCTACACCAAAAAATATATATATTAAGAAAAATGGTAATTTAGTAATAAAAAATTGCATTCGCGCAAAATCTAAGTGGTTAAATTTACCTTGTAATTATTATCACCTAAATCCAAGCGGACTCGTAGCATTCTTCATCTTCACGTGATCTGCGGTACGCGTGTACACATTTGCGCGTCGCTGTACGTATACTTTCGTTACCATCATATACCGTGACGAGCTTTTTTTCATTTAATTGGCGACAAGATCCCTCCAATTACGCGCAATTACGGGAACGGAGGGCCCTTCGATCGACGCGCATCTGTCGTCACGCATTGTTTGATCTCGTCTCTTCGCTCGAGATTCTTTGACTGGATTGCGTTATGAGGGCCACTCGATCTGATTGATCGATCAATTCGGAGGACGTTGTTCCGGCTCCGTGGACTGAGGACTGATCGATGCACGGCTCTCGTCGCGTCTGTATATACAGTCAGGACCTCTTCACGCGGATACATTGATCGGGTACGCGAGCGGGAACCATTTCGAGGAGTTGTCACGTCGATGAGCTCGTTCGACATCGAGCATCGCCCGCGCGAACATCTTCCTCCCGACGATGTCTGTAAAATGATACATCCGCGGAGAGGATCTTTTAGCGACGAGCTCACGTTCGCACCACTCCCGGAGACGACACGTCTTGCTTATCTCGTTCGCCCGGGTAAAGTCCTGCAGCGCGTATGGATATGTTTACACGCGCCGGGACACACGTTTTTGGTCCTGCGCGCGCGTCTCTATACGTCATCGCGAACCATCCGTTCCAGCTCGATGGAATCCGATAGGAAGACCCTCCTGTGTGTGTCGAACTGAAATATTCGTTTCTGACCTTATCATCGGTGCGACGCGGAACTTGTCTCCACTACTTTTTACATTTCTTCGAGTTGCGACCTGCTCGGACCGATAATTCACTTGCCGTGACCGACCATCCTCGAGCGTCTCGCAACCTGGAAACTTACCTATTTTTTGTCTGTCGGTCACCCGATGTGCTTGATTTCCGTTCCCGTATGTATCTCCAGGTGCGCACTTGTTTGACACGCGAATGTTTCGAACCCGTGTCGTCCATCGATTTTGTCTGCAAAGTGCTGGGCGACTTTGAAGTTTCTACACGATAAAAACAATTCCGGCGGTCATGCTTCGGTAATATTCTACTGCGACAGCCTGTCATAGTCTCGCGGAGTATTGGAACAATTTTATTCGACAATGTCAAATAAAAGTTTATCTTGCTAATAATCTATCTGAATAGCATTTCATTCGTATAAGAATTCGTTAAAGAAATGTGCGTTTAAAAAAATGATAGAACATAAAGTTTCATAGTTTGTTGACTCCATTGTACGGTGAAATGGTTGAAAGTTGATTTCAAACCCTATTTATGGGGTTATTTAAACAATGAATTCTCTGAGGATATCTCAAAACAAATTAAAAAACAAATTAATCGCCGAAAGTTCTGTTGGACGCGAGACAATGTTTGCTCGATGTTGTGCGCAATGTTTGTTGCGCAAACAGTGTTCGCGTAAACGTGCGCGGCACCGTTAGATTACTATAATCTCTGTTCAAGTTTAAGAGCGCTATAAAACGATGCCAAAGGGCGGCTATCCGGCTGTCACCCGGTATAACTGAAATAACACGGCGGGCCAGATTTTTCTACGCGGAAAGGGAAGGAAAAAACGGCGAAGGGAACGGAATCACGCGCTGGTTCACGCACGCACGCCCTCCCGGCGATAAATTCCGCCAGGACGAAACGCGTCGGCGTAATTGGACGTAACGCGGCCGATTAAATTTTACGCCCGCAGCTGCATTGCGTTATATACGGTCCCGTGGCTGTCGGTCTCCGGTGCACGCACGCCGATTCCATTTGTTCCCGTGATACACCGGGCCGGAGTTTTTACGTTCACCTTCTATGACGGTGCGTCTAATACTGACGCGTGTCGCCGCGCGCCCGTGACGGACGAGTCCGTTCGTAAATCCACTCATTAACTCGGAAAAACGCTCCCGGAATTTGGAGGTTGATCTCCGAACGATTTATGCGCTAAAACTATTCCCTGCAAAATATATTGCATCCACTTTTGTTCTTCCTTCGCGCTTTTTGTACTTCGCTCTCTCTCTCTCTCTCTCTCTCGTACTTCTACATCGAAGTACATTATTATACTATACATTATACATGTATATTATACATTATACTATACATGTATTATACTATACAATATTATACATACAGAATTGGGACAGCCTCCTCCAAGTTTGTGTGCCAGGATTTTGGAAAAAATCGATTTTGGGAAATATCGTTGTCGTCGTGACATGTTCTCATGCATGTTCATTTGAAAAGTTTTTATTTGAAAAACGTCACGAGTTGACACAATTTTGGTGCGCGTTTTTCTTTTACTTTATCCTCTGTTTTAGCCCTTGCTGTACAACAAGTCAAAGGGATGAGATCGAGTAAATATGGCCTTTTTGTTTAATGTTGAGTTACCAATTGCTGTGCCGTTGGCTTGTTTTCGAGCATAATTCATACTATATTTAACGAATATGATGAGCCATAAAAATTAAATCGCCGAGTGAATTCTGATCACTATTTCCACGTTACGGACAATCTATTGCTATCTATTACCAGATCGAGGTATCAAAACTATCACAAATAGCGCGAATATAAAGAATGG
>NW_027582482.1:0-3144 GCF_028453695.1 Augochlora pura
AAAATGGCTTCGAGTGCAAAGAGTTGATATTAATAATTAGACACTTTTTAAAACGTTCTAACTTTTTAAACACTATATCGAAGAATGACAAAAGACGCTTTTCATATTGCTATTTATTTATTTACTTATTTTATTTGCGGGGTGAAAAGCCTATCTAAAATCATACAAATATAATAATGTACACAGAATGTACGTAACACGAAGAGAAATAAGAGAAGAAATTGAAAATTAAAAAAAGAAAAAAATGAATCATTATTGTGGTTAGATATTATGGGACACAATGGCTAGGATATAGAGGAATTGATAAATTGGCTCAAGCGCTGCCAAAGAAGTCGAGCTGTACGATAAGATCGTTGCGTCTTAGTCGCACACGTGTGGCGCAGCTTTCAGAGCCGAATGGTGTTCTATTATAACCGATGCAAAAAAGACCCATGACTCGTGAATTCCTAGGCGAGAACCTTAAGCTTTATCATCTTGAATGAAGGTGGGCGACCTATTATATTCTACTCCTATTACTATTATGTCATATTGTCGAGGATTTTAAAGATAAATAAGAGAGATCCATAAAGAGGTTCTCTTCTGTTCGAGCGTCGACATTTATTCGTCGACTTTTTCGTATTACAGAATAGTTGTTAAATTAATGCAATGATGTCATTTTCTTGCAATTCATCGTGGGCCTAGAAATGTCCAGATGGTGTATCTATTGGACTGTCAATTAAGTGATCGCGGATTTTGTTAATAGATGGTCTTAGCACATTCTTTTGTTTTATCAACGGGTTCAAAGTAATTAAGTTATATTGTTTTCTTACTGTCTGGACTTTCATCTTTAATTTAGTAAGAAAATTGTATCGATTAGTTATTTAGTTTCGTTATTATCACTTCTTTTTAAGATCGAACGACAAGAAGCGCATTTTCGACATATTTTATTGTTTTATTTACAAAGAGGCAGGATTAAAGCACCTGACCCACATTGTTTTTTTGCTGTTTGGGCTTCCATCTTTAATTTAGTAAGAAAATTGTATCGATTAATTATTTAATTTCGTTTTTATTACAGTTCGAAGATGGAAGGTCAAGGCACGCGTTTCAGGTATATCTTGTTACATTATTTCGAAAAAAGCAAGCATCGCAAGCACGATTTTTATGTTATATACAGTATATTAAAATGAAGCCTTGAAAGAAAGGCAGTGTCAAAATTAATTAATTTGTCTAATTGAATAAACTTATATCATTAAGCAAAAGTTTTGAATTTTCCTTTTTATTTTAAATCTTCAATTACTTAGTTCCCAACCCAATTTCATAATAGCAATTTCAGGGTTTTATAATGGCAATCTAAGAATTTCATAATTGTAATTCAGAAGTTTCATAATAAATAAATATATAAAAATCGGCAAAGCAATCGGTCATACCTCAATGCTGCGCTACCCTCTAGAGAGAAAGATAAAGGGACATATAAAGAAAAAGTCACAATGAGAGAGAGATAGAGAGATAAAGTGAGATATAAAGAGGTATATAAAAAGAGGGAGAGCGAGAGAGAGATAAAGAGAGAACTAAAGTGTGATCGAAAAGAAAAAGCGAGAGATAAAGCGAGACTAAAAAGAGAGAGATATAAGAAGAAAGAGAAAGATAAAGTGAGATATGAAAAGAGAGAGTGAGAGAGATAAGGTACGATTGTAAACAGCAAGGGTGAGATAAATACATAAAGAGAGATATATAAATCTATAGTATAAATGTATAGTATAGAGTACTATAAATAGTAATATATGTATAGAGTATAAATAAATGTATAGAGTACTATACTACATAGCTCTATATACATACAGAGGGAGATACACAAAAAGAGAGGGAGAGAGAAAGAGGTATAACTAGAAATATAAAAAGAGAGAGGAAGGGGTAAATAGAGAGAAATAAAGGGAATGATATAAAGATAGACAGAGGGACATAAGATACAAATATAAAAGAAATAATAATGATAAAGAGAGAAATAAAGAGTGTGATAGAAAGAGAGGGGGGAAGAGAGAGAGAGAGCGAGGGGGGAAAAAAGACGGCGAGTAGCCGGCCGAAGAAAGCGGCGAAGGTGAAAGGGAGGGAAGAAAAACTAGTGACGGGGCAGGAAAAAAAGGGGGTTGGAGGGGTCCGCGTCGGGCGGGCAGGAGGAGGGGAGGGGGTGGGGTGGCGAGTGGAACGCCGGCGGGGGCGAGGGGGAGGGGGAGACGGGGCAGGGACGAATAAAAGGAGAAGAAAAGTGGGAAGAGTTTCTTCCGCGCGGGATCGATCCGCGAAACTTTCTGGCTCCGTAACGATCGCAGGTGGCCCTGTATTCAACGTAGGTGCACGGGTCAAGTCGTGGGAGAGGGAGCGCGAGACGAGAGAACAGAGCGAGAGCGAGAGAGAGATAGAGAGAGAGTGAGGAGAGACGAATACGGGCCGCGCGCTGGCCGCCGTAAGGGGGTGGCCTCTCGGAGAGTGGTTTCGGGGGGCCGGGCGGAGGGCGCGTAACGAGGAATTGGAGTCCGCGCAAACTTGACCGTACCGAAAAATTGGACGACTTGTTCCGAACGCTTACGAGTTCCGGACGTGTGCGGATTACGGAAATCTTTCTTCGTGCGGCGGCGGCGGCGACCGCGCGCGCGGGCCTCCTCCCCGCGGACGCGCGCGTACTCTCTTCACCTGCGCGCCAGCCCACACACACGCACAGAGCCAAGTGAACCGACGGACGGACGAACGAACGAACGTCGAACCGGACCGGGGATCGATGAAGGGACCGGAGGCAGGAAGCGCACTAAATCGCCGAGAGGAGAAAGTGGGCGGCCGTTTTTCTTTTTTCCCCCCTTTACGAGCACAGAGGATTATGCACCTTGAGGAGACGCGATCCAGTCTCCCATGATGACCATTGATTCCGCTGATCGAGCCAGCCTGGACTGCGATAACGTTTACGGTGTACGATGTTAACCCGATGCCGTGCTTTGACGAGTCTGATTATGATTTCTAACAATAACCTGTTAAGTATGAATGTTATTTCGTCTTTTTAAGTCGAAATCAAATTCCGTTACCTCCAACAGTACGATCGTTCCACAATATCCCTCCATCCAAGAAATTGTAACAAATACCACTCTGCTTGAATATGGCAAAAGAGAAACCTCCCCA
>NW_027582483.1:0-3144 GCF_028453695.1 Augochlora pura
CGAATGTGTTAATGATAATGATAAATCGTTATAATAATAATGATAATGATGATTTCTAGAATGCAATACCAAATGTCTAAAATATATCAACGAAATTCATTAAATATGGTATAATATGAATCAGTAATTTACATAAATCATTTTTTTATGGTATTTCTATTTGTTTACCCAGAAAGTAAACGTCTTACGTTATTAATACTATTTTCATTCACTTGTAAACAGAATTAATGTTTTATATTATCGATGAAAGTAGGCGAATGGTATAATGAAATGTTAAAAGGATAAAAATCTCTTGTTTGCGAAAATATTACTTAAGATACCATTATAAGTATTACTATTTCATGAAATATTATTGATGCAATATTATTATCTGATATTTTAGTAAAACATTTACTATAAAATAATATTTCTATAAGCTACTATTGAGATATGCATTTGAAATACTATATAATATACTCATAAAATAAATACTGTGTAAGATACTATATTATAAACACTACTATTTGATGAAATATTATTGATACAGTGATATTATCCTATATATTTCATTGAAGTACTTATTACAAAATAGTAATTCTATAAGATACTACTGAAATATACGTTTGAAACACTATACATATAATATACACACAAAACACTATCTACAATAACATATCATAAACTCTACTATTTCATGACATACGATTGATGCAATATCATTGTCCTATATTTTAATGAAACACTTATTAGAAAACAATACTTCCATAAACTATTAAAGAATTATACGCTTTAAAATATCTATATATAACTAACATTCATAGCTAACTATTACTTCAAAAAAGTTAACTCGACAAATTTTATATCACATAAGATGATAGAAATATGTATAGACTGCCGACTTTGAAAAATCTATATTTTTCCCAACCCCCTAGTGAGACGATCGTTATGGGGGTCAAGCAGTCCGCGCGTCTCTCAGGCCTGGCAGGCAACTTTAACCCCGCCGATTAATTTCTGGCCTAACCGGATAGCTGTTCGCTGCTCGCTCGAATCCCGAGATCCACGAGATACACCTAGGCCACGACTAATTGCATAACGGGTGGGGCGTTTTTTTCCAGAGCGAATAATCGATGTTACGCGGTGGTTGCCGCTGTCACGCGACCACGCTTCCACCGCATCTTTGTGTGCAACTGTGTGTCACACTTTCGCGATCAGAGATTAGTCTGCTTCTTTGTCTCGAACCAACAAGAAATGTACGAAGAATAAAATAGCTGGTTAAATGTCGAGTAGTATTCGACCAATTATCGATGTAGGAAATGAAAACTGTCCGAGATGCTTTCTTTAGGAAATGTATTTAGCCATTTATTAACAGCATGGATCTTAACAGGACAAAACAACAAATGTTGCGGAATTAATTATTATGATTTGTGTATTATTGTACTATATTGGAAATGATTATTATGTTTAGTATATTGCATCATGTGTATTATAGTGGAATTAATTATCGCGTTTAGTATATTGTATCGTATATATTATAGTGGAATAATAATTAATTCTATTATAAAATAGATAATACGATATACTAATGATATTAATTATATTCCATATTTAGAATATTGCATGATGTACATTCTAGTGAAATTAATTGTTGTGTTTAGTATATTGTATCATGTATATTATAGTAGAATTAATTATTATCTTTAGTATATTGTATTATGTACATTACATTGGAATTTGTACATTGTATCATGTTTATTATAACGAAATTAAATATTGTGTTTTATTTAGAATCGATGTATATGTTTCACGTTTCACTTAATTAGAAGTATAAGAATACAAAAAAACAAAATGTATCTTATCCAAAACTCGAGTTGGTAATTCAGAAAATGTTTACGCATTTTTAGATACATCAACCTCAATTAATAGCTCATTAATAAACCATTAATAACTCATTAAAACCATCGGTGGCGAAAGTATAGTCTATTTTGTCCGAGGTGCTAGATATTTCTTAAGATCTGCCACGTAAATGTCGAACTATTAATAAAGTAGAATTAATTCACTCTGAAACCACAAATGTTTCTTAATATATTGACAGCCACGTCACATATTTATGGGTGACGAAATTGTTATTAATTCACTGTCTGTCATCCATGTGTCCTCAATTTCTATCCTATAGGTACGACCTGCAATTATGTACTGCGTTTCCTTTAATAACATTTCCCATCTGTCTTTCTTTTCTTGTAATATTGCTTTCACATAGTGAGGTTAGGTTTGATTACACGATGTAATACATGCGGGTACTGAAACATGAACATGTTTTACGATCTCACAATGTTTGTGGATTTATTTAAAAAGTATAGAAATTTAAATGATTGGTGTTTTTAATCGTTGTTAGTACTAATACTTTTGTACAATGTAAATCGCATTAATACTTGATTAATACGGACAGCTTCTGCATGTTGCTAGATAAACATAATAAAAAAATACAAAACATCAATTTATATATAAAACCATAGAAACGTAGAATCATATAATATACGATATACAATATACGATATACTTCTTCCGATACGATAATATCTTCTTCCGTATGTTTTTAATCTATGGACATAAAAATTGCGACAAATACAGAAATTAGTATATTTGCCTTAATCGTTCGATCAATCCGACCGGTTTATTAACAATAGAATCCACCATAGTGCATTGAATATAATATCACATATTGTTTGCCTAATTACTAATATAACAATTCCAAAACAGTATACTGCACCCCATATTATAGTAGAACCAGCACATGCGTGACTACGAAGAACTATTTCTCCTTGTTTTTATAGATCATTATAATAATACGCACAGCCGTTTGGTCCACTCAAATTAAACTTTATCTCGTCTGAGAAAATTATTATTAATTATTATTTAACTATTCATACACATTTGACTAAATATGCTAGTCGAACTTCACAATGACATTTTTTAATATCGACTTTCATTGCATTTTTATACTTTAAGTATGGTGCACTTTTTATCACCTTATCATCGCTTTTCTAATCATTGAAATCAATGCTTTAAATTTAATTTTTCTTTTAATATATTTAACAGAAATCCCCTTCAAAATATTAGTAGCCATTTTCGTTCTGCATCGCTTAGCATAATTTTCATAATCTGTTA
>NW_027582484.1:0-3143 GCF_028453695.1 Augochlora pura
TCGATTTGTTTTACTTTAATTTTAATTTATATCGATTTGTTTTACTTTACTTTAATTTATATCGATTTGTTTTATTTTACTTCAACCTATTTCAATTGATCTTTTGTTCTACTTTAATTCGTTTCGATTCGTTCTATTTCGCTTTAATTTATTTCAGTGTGTTTTAATGTATCCATTTGAACTTATTCTAGTTTATTTTAATTTATCGTAATTTATTCCAGTACACTATAATTTATTTCACTTTATTTCGATTCATCTATTTCAGTCGATTTATTTCTATCTATCGTAATAGCTTACTTTATACTCCAAGCGATACGAACGCGTCGCGTGTCATTCGAAACTCTCGAACGCAGGGCGAATCTAATTAAACGTCGATCTATTTACAGAACATACGGGCACGAATTCATTTAACGAACGCTACCGAATGCATTCTTAAGGTTTCAGTAATTATAAAACTGGGGATCCCGAAACGGGTCATTTCACCCATGTGCCAGTTGCAGCGTTAAGTTTCCGAACTTCTTCGGGCAACTTCTTCGGCCGAGCAACTTCCGCGTCGAACTTCTTCTTTATCGTAAGGGCGCGAGCGAGTGTAAGAATTTTAATCTAAAATTATTTCAGAATTTTAATTTCCTCCGCGAAAGTTCCGCTCCCGGCCAGCGCCGCGCGATCGAACTTCGGGAAACTGTTTCGCGAGAATTGTTCGACAAGATGTTATATTGATAGAAAACAATCGGCGAAACCGTGTCGCGAAACGCCGATTGAAAATATTAGTCGACTGCGAAAAGGATTTTCTCTTAGCGTCTGCGAATGGCGTTTCTCTAATTTTTGTTATGTGGTAGGATAAAAAAGTTTAGCGGTGCGAGTTTTTTATTTTTTGGTTGCTAATTGGAAGAAGAATGTTTTGGCGATTGTTTTGTGCACTAGTTCTTGGGTCAATTAAAAGAAAATTCGATTAATTTATGCAATTGCTAACACTGTGTTGGATAGAGTTGCCTAGAGAAATATTTTTTAAATTTTTGTTATGAGCTCAGATAGAAAAATTTATAAAGGCGAATCTTTTATCTCCTACTTGCTAAATTGAGAAAAAGATACTTTAGTCATTTCCTAGTATACTAGTCCTTATGTCAGCTAAAACAAAATTCTATTAATTTATGCAATTGCCAGCAGTTGCATGCAATTGTCCAAACAAATATTATTCCTTAAATTTTTGTTACAAGCTCGGATAAAATAGTTGAAAATTGAAAAGAAGATATTTCAGTCATCGTCTAGTATACCCTGGTCTTTCTGTCAGCTAAAACAAAATTCTACCAACTCATAAAATTGCTAAAATTTGCACACAACCGCCCATGAGAATTGTTGCTATTTTGAAAAATTGTCCACACATCGAAGCGCAGTTAATACCATCCCGATTCCACGGAACGGTCGCCAGTGTCAGCGCTCCGTAATAATTGTTCCGCATTCAGGCCTGTGAATTATTTGAGTCCCTCTGTTTGTACATTGTTCAGGGAGGGGGGAGGGGGGAGGGGGACGTAGGTGGATGAATGCATGGAAGCGCGTGCACCTAGTCGCAGTCAGATGATTGTTTGTACTCCGCGGAATATCTTATGCGTCCTTTACAACCGTCGCCGTGTTTCTACACATTTGTAAGCGTACACTGGGCTCCGCGCGTCGCTGCCGCGTGTCGCGTCGAAAGGGTACATTATACCCCCGCGACCTTTCCTCCACCGCGATCGCCGCATCAGGCATTATATCGGAGCTCTCGTTTCAATCTAGAATGGAAATACATACACCCCCCGCGCGCGCGACGTTGTGCAAATTCTGCGCCATCGATCCGGGGGACCACGCGGTTGCGCGAGAACAAATGGCAACGACTGATAATCGCCTTTTCAATCCGCCCGGGGATTCGAAACCGCGCTCTACGCTCGTACTTCCCTCAAGTCCCCGCCAGATCAGCTCGTCTCCCATATATATATATACATATATATCGGGCTAAAAATGCCCAAGGGGTAAACTTTCTTTGTGTCCGAAACAGACCGGTCGGAAAACGCTCGCGTACACTTACAGGTACACTCGACTGCTGTTTCTTCGAAATTCATGGCGGCGCCGGTGGAAAATGGTTTTCCTCGTCGACAATGCAATTTCTATTGATCAGATGTCTGTATTTAGGGTGAGTATGTTGTTACGTAAGAACAGGTGTGTTGATACTTTTGTAACGGTTGCAGAAGTTTTGTCGAATTTTTAGAGAATTTTTGTAGAATTTTTCTGGCATTTTTCTAGAATTTTTCGAATTTTTCTAGCATTTTTCTAGAATTTTTGGAGAATTTTTCTAGCATTCTTCTAGCATTTTTCTAGAATTTTTGGAGAATTTTTATTGAATTTTAAAGGATTTATGCGGAATTTTTATAAAATTTTTGTAGAATTTTTAAGGAATGTTTGCAGAATTTTCATAGAATTGTTGTAGAATTTTTAAGGAATTTTCACAGAATCTCTGTAGAATTTTTAAGGAATTTATACAGAATTTCTGTAGACTTTTTATAGAATTTTTTTAGGAATTTTACTAGGTTTTACGTAGATCACATTACACTATTTGTAAAATATTCTTGTCGAACTTCAGTTATAAAATTTTTAAAGAATTTCTACAAAATGTCTATTACAGAATTTTATACAATAATAGAGAACTACTAAAAATCACATACAACTTCAATAAACTCTAATTATAATCGAATATCAAGAAACGAACCTGAAAAGAAAATAAATGCAACTGTACATCGAATTAAAATTCAGCCTAATTAAACGATCGTTATCAATACTCCTCTCCAACCCTCGAGCAACGGTACACCTTGATAAAAAAAGAGTCGATGCCGGTCGGATGATTCTCTCGGCGGATTAATATTTCCCGAATTAATGACGATCAATCTGGTTCGCGTAGCCGCGGCGATCGGTAATGCCCGGCGTTCCTCGCCGCGCCGCCGATACTTGTAATTAAAGACAAACCGAACGCGGCCGTAACGGGGAACGCTGGGGAGGATATGGAGGTTTCATATTGGCACGTTATATTCATGAGTCGGTGTTTCCGGTACGGTGGTCCACGAAACAAAAAAAAAAAAGCCCGCGCGCGCGGCATGCAATATTGTACCCGTGTA
>NW_027582485.1:0-3143 GCF_028453695.1 Augochlora pura
TATACGTTTAGGTAATACCGTACAAGACTTATGTATAGAACTTTTTCAATTACTATCTTATTGGAATCAATTTTATTGAAAGTCATTGTATTTGATTATATTAGGTTGGCGCATATGAAATGTCGTTATACTTTTGTTTTTGGCATAACCTCGTTTATAGTTGTATCGTCTATTGCCAGAGTCACGTTTCAACGCGGACGATATCGTCAAAAGCGTTCTACAATATTTTGTTATTCATTTTGATTTTCGTAAAGATTCGAATGCAACCGATATTCATGTAATTTCTTTACACAAGTATAAACCTGATAATAATGCTGCAGAATCTGCACGCGATATAAACTAGGCGTTTGTGGAGAATACTGTTAACCGTTTGAAAAATACAGCATTGATTTAACCAATTTCGGTTTGCTGATTTTTTCTTAGAAAATGAACCGTGTTGAAGACCCGAAACGTCTGTGAAAAACGATGCTCCGACAGCATCGATTGAAACGAATCCAACTGTATCTACAAGAGAAGTTGCTACCGGAATGGAAGTTAACCATACAGCAATATTGCGACACCTTTCTGAAATCGGCAAGGTGAACAAAATGGGTATAAGTCGGTGCCGCGCGACTAACAGAGCTAAATAAACTGAATCGGTTGAGCTTATGCTCATTGTTGCTAACCCGATTTCATCGAGAGCCATTTTTCGATCGGATTATTACTCGCGATGAAAAATGGGTTGTTTATAACAATAGGAAAAGGAGTGCTCGATGGTTCGATAGGAACTAGGTTTGTTCCGATACTCCAAGCCATCGTTTCATTCAAGGAAAATGTTAAGAAAAGTTTGGTGGAACGTGACTGGAGTGGTTCACTACTCGTTCCTTCGAACAGGGGAGACAATTACAGCCGAAAAGTACTGCCAATACATCGATGAAATCCATGAAAAATTGAAAATTATACAGCCATTGCTTGTTAATCGGCATATAATACTTCTCCGTGACAACGCTTGCTTGTGTACGTCGTAGAAAACAATTGCGAAATTCAATGAATTCAAATATAAAATTTGCAATACCTTGACTTGGTGCTTCTCATTGACTTGGGACTTCTCCTGGTGCTCAATAGCCATTTGATGTATCATAAACCCCGTGCACCGTGAAAATTAACGTACGCCAAGCGACCCTGTGTAGCCAGCGAATTTGGGAAAACCCAAGGCATTGACCTTCGGAAACAACATTCCGAAGGGCGCTACTTGGTCCTTTGCAACTAATTTTGTATTGGCTGATAGGTGTTCGCCTCGTACGAAAAAGTAGGGATAGGAGTCTTCGTGGAACGCGAACAGCCACGAAGACGTCAGAGTCAAAACCAGAGTCAAAAAGGAAACACGATAGATACCAAAGAGATACCCGACGACGCTGAAGAACGAAGAGTAGCAGGGACTCGCACAGACTCTCAAAACCTTTGTACGGCCATTGTGACAGCCTTTGATTAATAACTTTGTATGGCCATTTGTGACGGCCTCAGCATACAACTTTAAGTAACTACCATTTTAAATAAGTGTTAATTATTTGCTAAAATAAAGCAAATAAATTCAATACCAAAGCGTGTTAATCAAACCAGCAAGAAATCAACTTAGCTCTAAATCAGTGATCCTTCGAGCGGGATCATGCACTCTGTAACCAAGTCTGAAGAAATCATAGTTTATTCATTTTAAAGATCAGAATTTCTTCAAGACATGCATTTATGCATAAAAATCTCGTTGGTAAAATTGTAATGAAGCAAACGGAGCATATTTTGACAAAATTAACAGCTTTTGAAAAAAATATGCAGTTTAATATACACTCTTAAAAATTCTAAACCTAATAGTTTTTAAAGACGTGCACATATTTTTTTAAATCTAAACTATGTGACCAGAACATCGACATAAGTTTTTACAAACGCTATAGGAAGGTTGTATAATAAAAACAATAATCGTGAAAAATAATTTTAGCAAAGGTTCATTTAAAAATGGATGGCAGATATTAATTTCTTCGCAGAACAATCGGATGAACGCACCGACAGGTTCAACACTTTTTCTAACGTTGACAAGTTTATACGTCCGAGCTCGATTCCTCAATTGTACTTCGACCGTAACCGTGGCAGGCAAAGTACAAGGGCAATACAACTGGACACCGCAGGGAGGATTGTTTTACGTCGCGTGTACCTTGGGGAAATGTGTTCAGGTTAATTTCACGCTTCAGCATCGACAGGATACCAGCATCGGCACCGCGGACCATTACGGTCCTGACACGCCACACTCCCACCTACTACATTTTATTTGATCCCCGCTGTTGCTGCAGAATTCGTATGATTAAATTTAACGAGGGGATGAAGGCGTTATCCCCGCATGATGTATTATATGTCTACAGGTAAGCGGGATAATTAAGAACAATTTGTGCGAAATTCTAATTGCTGTACCATTAAAATCTAACATAGCAAAAGTGAAACGGTATTAAAGGAAAAATATTTCAAATATAAGAAAGTTGTTTTATATTTTAAAATTGTCGAATTGAAGTTGTAGCAAACAATTCTGAGAAACGATAGTTCTTCGCAATTTTATAGGTTACGATATGTTCCGTTACATGACGGAACTAGTCTTTACAACTGTCATTATCATTCTAAACACCCTCTTCCGTTGCAGGACCAAATTATTCTTTATAGCAGTAACTACCTTCATAAAAACACGCACATAGCATAATCTTCAAATAGTCTCCATGCATCCCTGGCCGGAAATGTCTCTAAAAGGCCGGTGCTTATCCTATTGTACGTTATTTCCTTCAATATACATCTGGCAACACACATCTGGCCATCAGCTTTCAATATTTTGTCAAGACTCGCAATAGTGTGTTTTGTCTAACGCACAAGGCCCTTTTACGATTCATTGTCTGCCACAGTCGATCATTGGGACACGCGGATCCTTCGCGGGCCTCACCCGAGGGTACGAGCACTACCTGCGGGTGACGATGAGTTCGGAGCGGTCACTCTCCTTCAGTATACGCTTTCCTTTTAACCAATCAATTCAAGACGACCGTTTCCCTTACTTCTTCCGAAATATTGCAATCTACGAATCCGCTTGTTCCATGTTTTAATACACACCCACACCGAGGTTACCTCGGAAATTATCA
>NW_027582486.1:0-3142 GCF_028453695.1 Augochlora pura
AATATTTTTGTAAAGGAAAAAGTTGCTTGAAATCATCTCAGGTATTCATTATTTCCAGCTTGCAAGACATTTTTCGGACACCCTGTATAGCCGAGCTAAAATCCGTGGAGTTTCCAATCGCAGTGCGTTCGTCGTGTAAGGTGTTAATCTTCGTTAAAGTAGAAAGAAGCGCGCTTTCAGCGGCAGAAGGGTCTGAACGAGCTCGAATTAACGCGGTCACGATCAGTGAGAAAAAGGGCAAAGGGAAGAAGAAAGAAACAAAAAAGAAAAAGAAGCAATAGAGAAGAAAGGAAGAGTAGGAGATAGGGGAATGAAAGCAGACGCTATTGTATCGGGCGATACATAAACCGACGGAAAGTATCTCGCAATTAACCCTCTGCAATCGTATGTCTATTCTCTTGATCTTTATATAAAATTAAGACATATTATTGTACATATGATTACATACATCTAAACTTTAAAGAAGTATTAATCAATTTTGTTTTTCTACTTAATCTTACATATTGTGTATTACTATGCGTACAGTGAAAATTAATTCCGCATAGCATTGTATATAATTTTTAATATTTATTCCGACAGACTATGTATAAAAATACGATCGTAATGCGATTGATATCAATTAGGTGGTCAAAACTTTATAAAAAATAGATGCTCGTCATATGGAGCAATGTTTATAACACAATAAGAATTTTAAAGTTGTTCTGTCGATGTTATAAGCATCTTTTTCGTCGATTATGATTTTGCAAGTGTTTCAAAATGCTGTAAAAATTGAAAGAAACGTAACATATGTGTGATCTCGACGTCTCTTTTATAAACCTGTATACATTATCTTTATTCTCTATGTTTCACAATTCTAAAAATAATTAACTAGAACATTAAAATATATCGTATATTGCTTAAAGAAGCCTCCAATTTACGTATTTCTTTGAAAATGAAAAAAAAAGCAACATATCTTACAATTTGATTTAACACGTTCGATATTTTATAAGCTAAAATATATTGAACCATTTTCATATATCGAAGATTATAACAATTCTGTCGTTCTCATCCTAACAGCGATTTAATTGATGCGTTCAATTAAAATTTAGTAATGAGATGAACGACTCAAATGCTCCGAGTCGAAATTCACCCGGCAACAACCGGCTGGCAAGGATCGAGTTTTTCAATATGGAAGGTTGATTTTTCGAACATCATCGATTCGACGATTTAACGTGCTACGGCGCAGTTCCGACATCCGGCGATCTACTTTCGCCGACGCGACGCGGCCTGTGAACTTGGAAAGTGCTTGTACCGGCGTTATTATTAACGCTGGCGGCCATTAAAACGGCAATCCCTCGGATACCGTGTTTCCGCCGCCCGTGATTTTCCCTCGGAATTTGGCTTTCGAGTTTCGACGGGCCGTGTAAGCGGGCGCTGGCTACACGTGTGCTCGAAACCGTGGAGCAAGAACGCTGGAAACATTGTCGGCTTCCCGGCTTGCTTACTTCAACGCTGAACTTTGACGCTTCTTTCCCCCCCCCCCCCCCCCTTTTGTCCGCGCCGCCAGCCCCCTCGATCCGCTTCCCGATAAACTTTATTACGCCCGCCGTAATTTCAAGTATGTCGTTGGAAACTTGCTCTACAGACGCCGCTAAATTAAGTGTACGCGGCTGTTTCCACGGGAAACGACGCGACGCCAGTTAACTGACTCGCTGTTTTTTGATTAAGGGGGTGGAGGCCATGAGGTATTAAGAAATAGGCGAAGTTCGGTAACTTCTCTTTATACAGTTAATTGCTAAATAATAGTGGCCTCGTTTTTCAATTTTTTTTTTCAATGTATGAATCGTACGAAATGAAGGTAGTTGTTCAGTTTAATAATCGCAGAAATTTTCGCGGCCTGGAGAGAAAAAGCTGCTACTTTCATACGAGAAAATGAACTTTAAATGTTTATAAAAAATTAAAAAAGTAGAATTTTGGCAAAAGAATAGCAGGATTTTGACAAGCATAACATATCAAAGCTACCAGAAAAGTGTCGAAAAATGTCTATATTTTTACTGCCACGATTATGAGAAATCATTTTTCATATTCTCGTCGCTGGTATTATTGTGCTCATAATTATTAAATTAGGCGCGTTGTTTCAAATGGAAATTATTGGCAGAAATACTATTTTTTATTTATTTATTAATGCTTTAAACCAGGTGGTTTATTAACAAATACAGTGTTGTTACGTTCTGTATTACTCACTGTTGATTTCTTCATTTTTGCGGAACGTTCTTTAAGAAAATTATTAATTATTCTTAGTCCCTTTATATCAAGATTGCTTAAGAAGGAACATGGACAATACATGATTGTTCACAACGTACTGTTAATTAATTAATAGAAAGCACTCGTGTTATAATTTAATATAAACGGTGTCTCGAAGCATCGTTTAACATTCGTAGCTAGCGCGCAGAATCGATTACACTTCCGGCGCTGATTAATTTTTCAATATCGGTATCCGTAACACCTGCGGTCTAATAACAACATTATGCTTATCAGTGCTTCATTACACAGTCCGCCCGTGATTATAATTCTGCACGTCTAATCACATTATCCGTATTATCCTTGCGTCCCTCCTAATGGTAATTATCAGCTGATGATTTTCAGTGGCAGTTTTCACTCCTCCTAATGGCATGGCTAATCAAAATTACGTACACAATAGAAAGACAGACAATAGCTTATTGTTCTTGCAAATATAACAATGCCTCGCAAAAATCATACTGTTTAGCAAAAAACAACGTCTCGCGAGAACAATCAAACAGAATTGGACGAAATTGTATTCGAATGTCGGATAAAGGACAAAAATTGACGAATGAAATATCATTGGACACTGTCGAATAAATATTCACGTGTATAGAACTTTATGTGGATAAAAATTTAGCCGAAGCAAATGTTTACTCGGATAAGAATTTGTTCGTATTAATATTTATAGGGAAAGTAATTGATTTGATTAAAAATGACGGAATATAAATCATTTTCTTACAATTATAAAATTATTTTCGAATTATTCGAATAAAAAATTCTCGAGTTAATCAAATAAAGATATTTCCGATTTATTCGAATAAATAATTTTTAAATCTTTCGAATTATTCGAATAAATAATTTTTAAATCTTTCGAATTATT
>NW_027582487.1:0-3142 GCF_028453695.1 Augochlora pura
AGCGCGGAATGATTTTAAGCAGATTTTCGCGGTGTAAATGTTCGATTAATCGATGGAGAGTTTGTTCGACCTCCTCTTGGAAGATGACGCGATTTAAAGAATGCGGAGCCGCGAGGGGAGATGTGCAACGAGTCGACCGCTGAACGCGGCGATAGCCCCGCGACAAACTGATTAATTAACATTTGACCGTTTCGCTAATTTGATTTCGCGAGCCGATGGGAGCGTGCGCCGCGATGGCGCAATTTACTCGATTAAATTAGCGTATTATCGGGCAGCCGGATCGATTCCGGCACGCGGTCGGATTTCGGCCCGGCGATCCCATAGAATTCGAAGGATCGGCCACCTGCAACCCGCGCAATCATCGACAGCGTCAACGAACGCTCTCGGAAAAACAGCTTCCGTTCAGTTAGAGGAATTCAGTGGATTAGCCTGGATTCGACCGGCGAGGTTTACGCGAATTCAACTGTTCAAAGAACCGGGCAGAAGTTCTTCGTTCCACCTCTCCGCGTGGGACGAACGATTTTTTAAAGTGGATATGAACGTGCTCGGAAATGAATTTATTATACAACTGGAAGATTCGTGGAAGGGGAGTTTATGTATGGGTTATTGCCTAAAGTGAGTAATAAATAAATAAATAAATCACTTTTGTGGAACGACGAAAAAGGGTCTTCTTGTCAGATAATTCTATCGAATAGGTGTGCCTCGTTTTCGAAAATTTAATCCACGCGGATCGTTTCTCTTAACCCCTTGCCGTATTTTAACAAGTTAGACTCGTGACGGAGATTTATAACAATAAGCTGTTAGGTACGAATGATCATCATTTCTTTAAGTAGGAATAAAATTTGATTCTCTCGTCACCAATATTTAACCTTTTAGATACGGCAGGATTTTGCGCAAATAAAGTTTTTCGTAACTAAATTACGATTTTCTCTTAATATATACATTTTTTCCGGATATCTATATATAGTACTAATAACATATATTCTTTTCTTAATATATTGTATATACACACTTTCACTTTAATTGTTTGCTTTAATAAATAAGAAAACAATTGAGTAAAGCACGAGCCATTCGCGAAAGCCACTATAGTGGCGCGTAGTATCTAAAAGGTTAATCATTCGACTAGACGCAAGCACACGATAAATATAAAATTCCTTTTTCTTCTAAGAAATTAGCGCTATCGAAAAAATTCTATTTATAGTAATTCTAAAGAAAATGGTACGGCAACGGTTCTTTAAACGGTATTTTAGTTCTCCGTCGATTCTACTTCATTTGAATCAATGCAAGCAATCTGGATCTGGCAAGATATTAATTCTTAGTATTAATAACTGCACAACCCACGCAGGGAAAGAACGGCGATTGAAACGCGATCAGCGTTCGCCGTACTCGCAAAGGGATTTACGGTCCGACAGGGTGTAGATGTCGATGAGCGCGATTGATGCAACTTCATTATTGCGGACTTGTTAACAAACTCCGAGAACTTGCGCGTTCGTTTGCCCGTGAAATAGAAACGCCGACGCGCGTCGCTGCAAAAGAGAAAGCCCGTTGCAAAGGTACCGCCCACGAATAATACCCGGAAAAATTCGTTCGTTTGTTAGATAAACACTGAACGTTGGTTTTTCGAGCGCGGAAAGACGCGAGCTCGGGGTGTGCTCGAGGAACGGAATGAAAACGGTGGAACAATAACCATAAAACAGGCCGATTTACTTTACTTCGCTACAGTTATGTATGTATGCATGTATGTATGCATGTATGTATGTATACAGTGCGCGTTGCTGGCGATCAAACATTTTACCGTGACAGCTCGCGCGCGCGCGCGCGGATCCGCTGACAAGCAACACGCCTTTTGTAAAACACCGGCCTTCTAGTCCGACGAGCCATCGCGCACTGAACGCCGACAAAAATTACCCGAGACCGACTAGTCTTTGGAAAATCATTTTTCACAAGAATCAAGATTAATAGAAAGATTCTAGCAACAATCAATTTGGGTTCATTGATGGTATGATGATCGATACATGCATTATGCATGTCGTTTCGCGGAGTTGCGATATAGGGTAGATGTCTCAATTAAAAAGGTACAGAAAAGGGAAAGTGTTATATATAAATTGATGATCTATTTTCTTTTTCTTTATCCTGTGTTTAACCCCTTGCCATACTTTGACGAGTCCGACTCGCGATGGAAATTACTGGTAATAAATTATTAAATATAGATGTTATTCTGTTTTTTAAAATTGGAACAAAATTCTAAATCCTTTGTTATTAATATTTAAGTATTCGTGTAAATTCAGGCATGGAATATACATTAATGTCCTGTCCCTTCTAAGAAATTATAGCAATTTAAAAATTTCAAATCGTAGTGACTGTGAAGAAAATGGTACGGCAAGGGGTTAAAGTTGCATCAACCACCAAATGGGTTATTAGCGAGTCGATCTATTTTTGTTGTACAATAAATGCATGCATTTGTTTCAAGTCTGGACATCGTAATACGCAACGAGCATTAACCCTTTCGCCACGGCAGTCCGTTCCGTGGGAGTTGCGCCGCTGAACGAGGCAACGCGCCGCGCATGATGCGCATGGTGCGCGTCGGCAGTCTTCGATGTTCGCACTTACGTCTTTAACACTTTTGCGCCGAGCGCCGCATATACGCGGCATCCACTCGACGGATATATCCGTCGTTCGGCTCTGCGAGTTTCTATATGGATGACGGATATATCCGTCGTTCGGCTCTGCGAGTATCCACGTGGATGTCGGATATATCCGTCGTTCGGAACGAAAGGGTTAATGATTTTGTTCATTGAGCCGTCTTTCAAAAGCATCTTCCAAAAGCATCTTCCGAAAGACGGATGGCCGCAAATTGTCAAAACACGAGTACAGAGTCGTAAACAAATTTTTGTTCCATCTAAAAACGCGCGCAACGGCGTATAAAAAATTTCTATTCGAAGCGCAGTCTCGGTTGGCGGAACATCGCTTTGAAAAATCGTTCCCGGTCAATTCTGGGACGACTCCGAGTCGAAACGAACGGAACAGAGGTCATTATTGCGGAATACAACGGCGTCGCGTTAAGGAAAGCAAAGTTGACCTTAAAACACGATGCGAAAGCGCCCGAAGGTGTCGGCGCCGTGGGCTAGCCTCGAAAGCAGAA
>NW_027582488.1:0-3141 GCF_028453695.1 Augochlora pura
CAATAGGCCGGTTGAAGAATTTATCAAAGAAATACAGGAAATAAGACTATTAGTTCCAGATGAAAGGATGTACTTAAGGATGCTAATATGTCAAAGGATTAAAGGCGATACAAAACAATTGATAGATGATATTGATATTCTAGATTTAGAAGATTTATTTGATGTTTTGAAAACCAAATACATGCTAACTAAAAGTTATCACCTACTAGTACAAGAATATACTGGAAGGTTTAATCTGCTAGACCGAGATATAAAAGGTTCAATTCACCAAATGCCGAAAATGTCACCACAACGCTTTTCGATTCAAAAGGCCGAGGAGGAATACAACAAATCGGAGAGCAGACGGTCTTTGATTATGAAGGATGTTCCGTTACAGGACGGAACTAGTCTTTATAGCCGTCATTGCAATTCTAAACACCCTGTTCTGTTGCAGGATGAAATTATTCTTTATAGCAATAACTACCTTCATAAAAACACGCGCATAGCATAATATTCAAATAGTCTCCACGCATCCCTGGCCGGTAATGTCTCTAAAAGGCCAGTGCTTAACCTATTGTTCGTTATTTCCTTCAATATACCCCACATCTGGCCATCAGCTTTCAATATTTTGTCAAGACCCGGAATAGTGTGTTTTGTCTAACCCACAAGGCCCTTTTACGATTCATTGTCTGCCACGGTCTATATCATTGGGACACGCGGATCCTTCGCGGGCCTCACCCGAGGGTACGAGCACTATCTGCGGGTGACGATGAGTTCGAGGCGGTCACTTTCCTTCACTATACGCTTTTCTCTGAACCAATCAATTCAAGACGACCGTTTCCCTTACTTCATCCGATATATTGCAATCTACGAAACCGCTTGTTTCATGTTTTAATACACACCCACTCCGAGGTTACCTCGGAGATTATCAGTTCGACAAACGATCAGAACAAAATTACACTCTACACGAGATTCATTAGCCTATCCATTACTCTCGTCTGTTAGTTATTCGCAGTCAGCTTATAATATTCGCAGAATTAACCGCATTTGTAAATTCTATGTTTTGTTATTAAGTGTTAGTAAAATAAATAGTTTTTGTTACATTTACATCAATCAATTTTATCATCCCTGTCTTTTGAAAGAATCACCGGGAACCGCGTATCTTCAAATCGTGTGTGCGCGAATAAACAAAGGAAAAGATGGTGACAGCAGAGAAGGACATATCGAATGCGCGACATGTATGTATCGCTCACACGCGAAAGAACAAGCATGGAGGATACGATTAACGAAAAATTGCTTAATCTTAAACCACACACGCGCAGATCTTTTCCAGACACGGAGGACACTCTTCTGCCACGTGTTAACTTTAAAAAAGACTCGCTGATAAGAAACTGCGAGGATAAAACAGCGTATACGCCTAAGTTGCAATCATCAGACGATAAAATTGAGGACATTTGGGCGGACAAATCGAAGGACCGCGAATTTAAATGTATGTATTAGGAAGCACGAAGTTTCTGTTGAACGCTCTGTTGAGTTGCACGATCGAGAGCCACGCGATGAGGACGTCCCAGTGGATAAGCCGAAGAGTCGCGAGGCGGAAGCCATTGAACAGATTAAGGAAATATCCAAGTTTTCCGTGGTGTCTCCATCTCGTAAATCGCAAGGAGAAATCGAGGATGTTCGGCCAGACAAGCCGAAAACATAAGAAGTAACGCCTGTAAAACATGAGGAAACAACGTATACAAGAACATCATTAAGCACTCTGTTTACACAGAAAATAGACAATGAGATAGAGCATATCTGGACAGATACGCCAAATGTTCGCGAAATAAAGTCTATTCGAAAAATTGAGGAGATATCACACACACGGAAACCAATAAACACGCCGTTAACACACAAAGTAGTTGAGATAGAGAATATTTGGGAGAATAAACCAGAAGATCGCGAAATTAAACCGATTAAAAAGGTGAGTACATTTGGACAGAGAAATTAAACAATCGGAAACTACAAAAGATGCGGATATTAAACAATCGGAAACTACAGAAGATATGGGTATCAAATAATCGAAAACGTCAAAAGAAATATTTACTAAACAAATCATGTTTAGTCATGTTCATGACGCTAAGCAATTGGAAGCTATAGAAAAGATGTTACAGGAATCTGAGTGGTTGTTCAGTGAATTATCTCCACTAAAATTAATATTACCGAATCATATATATTATTAAATAAGGAGACGTTAGATAGATAAATAGTTGTAAGATTAGGAATATCGAATATTACACTGTCCTGAATTAACACTATAACATTAATTTATGCTTTCTGTAAATTTAGATTTTGGCGACTATTTCAAACATGTACACAGTGCTATTATTATAATAATTCTTTTAATTCCGGAGGGACACGAAACACTAAAATTGTACCTTCTACACCAAACGAATGCAGCATAAGATTAGAACCACAACAAAGTATGTAATACTGTTTATCTGGGAAAGGAATTATCGCAATCTGGAAAAATTCCACTAACCTTGTCGTTTACTTTAAAGAGGGATAGATGTCTTCCGGTATGTAATTTGCATTCGTTTGCTGTTAGTGATGTAGCGCCCAGTCGTGCGCACAAGAGAAAGTCTCTTCTTCGTGCAAACAACGAACGTAATTTACGACTCTCGTTCGACGAAATTATTCTTGAGTCGACATTTTCCAGATCTTTGCAACGCATGTTTATTAGAGTCTTTTCCGAAGGTCCTCAATAGCAAACAGAGACCGTCGTAAATTAAGGGATTATCTGAAGGGCACTTGGGCCGGACGCGCATCGATTCGATTTCGTGCACGTGGGTCCGGCGCGGGTGGCCTGAAGAAAAGTCCCACGTTCGCACGGTAAAACGCATCCCCTCCGGTCACCTTGTCACGGGGAAATTATCCGCGTACGTATATTAGCCGTGGCGCAATACGGAGTCGAAGGGTAGGATGAAAAAATTTATATTCTGTTTGAATACCAATGGACGACTGACTTTATTCTTTTGCGGGGAACCTTTTATAACGTCTGTTTCGTGGTGTACGTGATCGAACGCATGTACGGCTTAAACGATGAATACAGAAAATAACTCAAGTGACCAAGAGATAAGGTACGTTGACCGGATGCACCTTAGGTGGGCCAGGTGAGGT
>NW_027582489.1:0-2662 GCF_028453695.1 Augochlora pura
GACCTATTTATACATTAAAATGAATGTATAATTATGACCAAAATATGGATATTAATATTAGAGTAAATTTATTATTACTCTACTATGCCTAAATCGTGTTTCAATTTTTTTAATCTTTTATTAATGCTATCATAATATTTCATTCGTATAAGATGAGCTTTTGCTTTCTCCATATCTTTCTCTTGAAATGCTTTTGCAATATCCCTAAAAAAATATTTCATTAGTTAAGAGTAAATTAAAATATGAAATTTTGTTTTTAAAAAGATAAACAAACTTACATTGACAAGTTATTTAATATTATTTCATTTTCCTTAGTCAGTTCTTTTATTTTTGTGTGATTATTTAGTGCATTTTCAATTTTTTCATTCCTCTCCATGATTTCCATTAAAAATTCTGGATCCATGTTATCTGTCCCTTCGGATATTATAATTTTATTTAATTTTAACATATATAATCCTCTTTGCAAAGGGCTTGATAATATAGTATAAGCATTATTTATTAATGATGATAGATTTTCAGATAACTGCTTTTCTTTCTGTAAAACAAGATAAGACAATTTATAAGGAATATTTATATATAATAATTAATGCATTTAATGTAATAAATAATTCTTACCTCTGTCTTTGTTCCAAATTTGTCAGGGTGAAATAATTTTTGGAGTTCTTTATACTTTCTTTGAATTTGTGTTAATGTTACATCATAACTTTCAGGAATATCCATTAAATCAAAATAAGTTAAATTTTTAGGTGGTTCTTGTAGTGTTTTGCATTTTGGACAAAATAGTTTGGACTCATAGATAAAATTGCAATTCCAACATTTTAAAGGGCTGTCACTTGAATATTGTAATGTATTTGTCGGAACAAAAAAGAGAAAGGGTTTCTTTTTAAAATAACATGAATGTAAAGTTTTCCGTTGCTTTAATATGTTGAACAACAAATTATTACATCTTCTTGCAACTGTTACAAGTGTTCCACCAGGGAACATTTTTTGTCGCATGTCCTACCTGTATATATGTTAGTGTTGTATAATGTATATACAGTAGTTTGTAGATATGAACAAACAATAAGAAAAATTAAGCTTAATTTCCAATGCTTGTAATACGGTTGCAGAGTTATGCCATTCTTATTTAAACATGACAGAATTTGATAATTAAGTCATTCATGATTATACACAAACAGCAATATATGATAATGCTTAAGCAACCCTAAATGTGATCCATTTGATTATGTCGGGTTCAGTACTACATACTGTTACGGTCTGGATTGTTTAAGTCGTAGGGAATTCGATGTGGTTCGGTTGCCCGTGGAGCGCTGAACCGCTCTGCTCGTGAAAGGTTGTAGAGAGATGTACAACTTTGAATACTTTAAACAAAAAGGTACTTTATTTATAGAGCTCTAAGATGTACTTTCTTTGACTGTCGAATAAAGTCTGAGGTTTTCCGTGGAGTTCTGCATTTTCTTCCAGCTTCTTTTCCTTCCCTCCTTCGTTAGCCAATAGGAAAATTAGCTGGGCGCTGGTGAATTTACTGGACGTTGATTTGTCGGCCGGTCCGTCTTCCGGTTTCAGCTTGAAGATGATTGGTGGTTCGACGGTGCGCATGCGGATGGGAGTGCGCGGGAGTCGAGCGCGCAGGGGTGAAAAGCCCGCCGAAACGGACATTGTGGGGGTGTGTCGCGCGCGAAGATTTCGGCTCGAGGACTGAGTAAGAGAGAGAGGTCAGAGAGGGTTTCGAGAAGTCCTTGTCTAAAGATTTACGACATCCTGTACTTGAGAGATCCGGGTTTGCTATTGTGACTTGTCTAGTTCACGTGAAATCGGAGAGGGTCTTACGAGAGGCTACGTGACTTTCTCTACATTTCTCGATTAGTCTCGCTAGATAAAAAAAGGGCTCAACGAAGAATTTCATGGGAACTCTCTCATTATCTCTTTACATATTCTCAGTTATTCCTCTCGGCCGATACTGTATCTCTATATAAATATGCGATATAAATTTGTATTTACATTCGAACTTCCCTCTTGTCGCCATAAATTGAAAGCGTATAGTCTAATAGCGCTGTCGTAATATACTAGTGACTATGTTCGCGTTGCTCATGAAACGTGATAACGTAACACCTCCATCCCCATAAAGAAAAAGTTGTTACACGTGACAACTTTTTGTACAAAATTTAATAATATGGACGCATACAGATAGAACATCTAACGCATTGAGTTGGCAAGTAGAAGGTTGATGAGGACGGATCAAGACACGCAAAAAATAAAGATGGTTGAGGATTAATAAAATAAGCGATACGCCAAAACTATTTTTGTATGTATGCTGACTTAAATATTTTTCAAAAGTTAAAAAAAAATATTTTTAAAACATTACAAACATATATGTAAAGTCATTTAAATAAACCATGTGATATAGAATTGGAAAAATAAAATGTGTTTTACGAAAAAAAACTTTCCCTCCAACGGGATTTGAACTCAAGCCTGCAGCACCGAAATCGTACGCTCTAACCATTGAGCTAACCGATTGAGTTGTAATGATTTGAAACATTTTGGTATACATTGCGCTCATTACAATTTTTTTGCTCGCTTAATTCGCATTTTCAGGGTTCAAAAATTGTTTGTTTCGATGCAATAACGTATAAAATTACTTAATCCACACTCGCGGTAAACT
>NW_027582489.1:2762-3141 GCF_028453695.1 Augochlora pura
ACTTCCCTCTTGTCGCCATAAATTGAAAGCGTATAGTCTAATAGCGCTGTCGTAATATACTAGTGACTATGTTCGCGTTGCTCATGAAACGTGATAACGTAACACTTCCATCCCCATAAAGAAAAAGTTGTTACACGTGACAACTTTTTGTACAAAATTTAATAATATGGACGCATACAGATAGAACATCTAACGCATTGAGTTGGCAAGTAGAAGGTTGATGAGGACGGATCAAGACACGCAAAAAATAAAGATGGGTGAGGATTAATAAAATAAGCGATACGCCAAAACTATTTTTGTATGTATGCTGACTTAAATATTTTTCAAAAGTTAAAAAAAAATATTTTTAAAACATTACAAACATATATGTAAAGTCATT
>NW_027582490.1:0-3141 GCF_028453695.1 Augochlora pura
CTATTATTTATCAATTACAACATAATTTTAATGTCCACCAAAATGCGAATCACATTGACATTTTATTAATAAGTAGCTTCTACTGATTTAATAATTAATTACAGTATCTTAATATCGCAATTCCTTTTCCATCAAATTATTCAGCTTCATGAAACTCTTATCTCATTACCAAGCTCCTACTATTTAAAAAAATAATAATGACCCTATACAATGACCCTGTATACTAGTGAAATATAAACAAAACCAGAATGAAGTGTCGAATAATTTGTACCTATATGAAATGCATAAATTAAGTATGACATTAATCCCTTGACGTATAAATCAAACGGAATTTGATGCGATCGAAAAGTGCTGTTTAATTTGGCTCGATTTAACAATAATGTGCAAACTTAGAAACACAGTACTGAGTGGACGTTGATTAAGTAACATTATAAAATAATAAATTAGTAGTGCTGCAAAGTCTGGATTTACAATAGATTTTTTATACTGGCGCTACAGTGGCAAATGACTTCGCGAAATTCTTATTTATGTAAAATGGTTTCTAACTCGACGACATCATTCTCACCTCGTTTTTCAACTCGATATCGGAATTGTGTATAGTGCACGCGTGAATGATATGCACTATCTGCTGCGCCTAGAAATACAAGATAAATTCATTAGCGACTTGAAAATTAGAAGACCCTGAAATTTTAATTTATCAAAAAGACAACGGAATCTCGCGAGTAACAAGGAATTGCAAAGGACTGTATGAAATTCTCACCTGTTTGGCGGTTTTTTCGCAGTAGTAGCACGTCAAAACCATTTTCAGCCATGCGTAGCACGCGTCGCACATGTAAAAGCACAACATGAACAACACACCGTTGAACCGTAAATTTCTAGATACTATTACTTCTGTGTAAGTATAATACATAGTTGTGATTAAGCCTTGTATGGTTACTATCGAGTGGAATATTATTTGGCTGTCGAATATTTTATTCAGCAATCTCGTAATCACGCACAGCTGTAGGTGAATGTATCTTCGAGCAGAAAATTCTTGATTAATGCAAGTCGTTTAATTAACCCTTTGCACTCGAAACTATTTTAACTATAAATCCTGGGTCATAGTACTTTTATTCTGTGTAACAAAGTGCACTTTTACGCATACGAAATTTATTTTTATCCTTCATACCAATACTTTCACTGTGTGATGATTTCTTAAATCTAAACATTGTTTGTATAAAAATTATTTTGAGACCTGATAGAACAATTTTAGCGGCGCCTCAGAGTCTACCACTCGAGTGGAAAGGGTTAATCTTTAACAACCAAGGGCTGAAACCTCGTGCATCGTTCCTAGATTATTACTACTTTATTATATTTGAAATAAAAAGCTAACTAAGAAATTTATTATTGACAGCTGCTAGTATTTTAATAGGTTCGATGTTGATTTTATTTCCAAATGGCAAGATTCAATTATTTAAATAATATTCTCCCGTATCTGATCTGCAAAAATTTTTCTAGAATAAGTGTGACATACTTATATCGATTCAAAATTAATTTTAATAGTTTTAAATATAAATAAACATTGGTAGATAAGATTTAAGCCGATAAAATAGTAGCAATAACTTGGTTCCATTGTTCGTCGTGCTATATAAAATGAAGATAATAATAGTTTACGTTGGGAAATAAATAGTATAATAATAGTTTACGTTGGGAAATAAATAGTATAATAATAGTTACGTTGAAAATAAATATTATACGAGTAATGAATAGTATAATAATAATAAATGGTATGATAATAGTAAATAGTATAATAATAATGAATATTATAATTGAAAAGAATATAATCAAATATTCGATTATCATTTCCTCTCAATTTCACCTGAACGATGCACGAGGATCAAATAAAATTCTGAATACCTAATTTGTTGAAGCATACTGATCTTATCCGAGGTACTCATCCGGAGTTTCATGATTCGTGTTCCTCTAAACGAAGCAACCTTGTTCCGACAAAAAAGATGTCCAATACGCCATTCGTTTAAACACCTTCCCAATCTCGGAGCCTCCATTTTATTATTTCTGTCTTCCATTTCTATAGAGCAATCTTTTAATAAGAAATTTTTCAGAAGATCATTTATTTGCTTGAAATTTTTTTCCAACCAACTGGTACATGAAAATATTAATTGAAATGCATAAATTAAGCACGCCATTGACCCCTTGACATATAAATAAAACAGAACTCGATGCGTCCGAAAAATACTGTTTAATTTCGCTCGATTAAACAACAATGTGCAAATTTAGGAACACGTTTTATTTTAAAATTTGCATTGCTATATAACGTTTCACAAAATCGAGTGGACGTTGATTACGTAACACTATAAAATAATAATAATAATAATGATAATGAACGTCTCCCTGACGTCATTGTGTGTCACGGGGTTGAACCGCAGGACCAAAAGAAACGCTTAGAGAATCATTTGCATAAAAGATTTTCGAAAGCATCTTATGGTGCCCTGTTGCAAATATTTTGCGAAATTTATCCACGTACCAAACGTGTGTCATGAAATCCATGACGACCATTCCTCCAACGTAAATCATCATGTTATGTATTACGTTAGAGAACACATACTTCTCAAGCTTGTTTTCGTCGACTTTCCAACATTTTACATATACTATATAGTAGGAAACTCCGTTGATGATACTAGCGGTGCAAATTGTAATGATCCATATGAATATGTTGCGATGATTTATCGTAACGTTCAGGTTCGTCAACATTTGATCCGTGTCGGCGATATTCTTTCTCAAGATTAACACTTCCTACAAAAGAAGAACAAACTAAATGACATAAATTGAAGAAAGAAATTTAATATTTTATAATGAAATTATATAATATCCAAATATCTATAATATCTAAATTTAATATAATATTGTACTAAATATCACATCATAAATTAATTTCATAATATTGTACAATAACATAGCATCCCAATAATAAAATCCAAATCAAATAACATTCGAATGTAGAGAAAATTAACATATTCTTTCGGGTTGCCTACCTCGTGGTACCGCCAGCCTGATATTTGCATCGTAAGATAAGACAAAAGAACAGCGATCGACATAGTTATGTATATTGCGACTGCTACGATGTTCAAACTTTCTGCCTGC
>NW_027582491.1:0-3138 GCF_028453695.1 Augochlora pura
TTTTCAAGTAGTGCCTCACAGTTTTTAACAAAAAAATTCCAAGAAAATAAAGACGCTTTTATTCGGACAATTGATGCATACAAACTGCGCCACACTTTATACAATTATGGCATACGTATTATTGTATTTTAAATAAATCTTTATATAAAATATAAATCTAATATAAATCTTTAATATAATATAGTATAAATATTTATATTAATATAAATTCTCTGTAATAGAAATCTCTATAATAGAAATCATTAAATGAATAACAGACATTTTTGCTTTAATTTGCTTCTGATAAAATTATATAATAATGGAAATTTACGTAAAAATCCACGGTTCAGTAAAGATGATTATTTTAACGATACATTTTCCGTAAATCTAGTGAAACGGACAAGTCCAAATTGATTGTTCGGTAGCATTGATGAAGCTTCTGTTCCTTAAGAGGAGAGGAAAATTGGTGTAACAACTTGTTTGAGATTTCCAGCAGTTCCATGAACTTCTGCCTCGTATCTTAATTAAACTTTTCCGTTCCTGGTCGCCCTTCCAAAGCTTCCGGTTCATTATTTCTCGCTGCAGTGAAGTTTAGCATGAAAAAGGAAACTTACATTATAAGAATCAAGAGATTCGAGTCACAATAACTGCCACGAGAATTTTATTTGTCCCGATTCTGCTGTCAGATATACCACGAAAAGTTACAGTATTTATTATTTTTAGGTTGCTGCAAGGAAATATAACCTAAATTTGTTCGTTTTGTGTTTTACAAACAGTTTTTTCCTAATAAATCTTATTGCTTGCATGTTTTCTATACACATATGATCTTGCAGCTTACCTATTCTTTAATCAATATATCTTTTCCTAACATTTTCTAATATTTTTTCTAATACTTTTAATATTGTCTAATATTTAAGATTTATAATAGAATTTATTTCTAATTCTTTTCACTAATCTATTAAAAATTAATGCAAACTGCATGTTAATATAAATGTTAATGACGTTACATGATAAGTTAGAAAAATTTGAATAAAAAACGTAGGCATTATCAAATGTGGCTGTATGCAGATATTTTTATGAATTAATTTATTGTACGATATTATTTCATCTTATCAAGGCTTGTTAGTATGTACAAGATAATAAATATCATAGTTAAATACTTTACTATACCAATTTTAGACATTCAGAAATGCGATTAGTGCACAAAATTCATAGGTATTATTAATATCGGTGTATAATTAATAATATTTGATTTTGTAACGAAGCAATGTCTACTTTATTAAACTGGATATGCTCTAACTACTTCAAATTATTTTTAAATAGAAAATGGTCTTGTCAAGATATCGAGAGCCGATATTAATTTTTCACCGATACAGGATTTGCATTACTGAATTACTTTGTTCCATGAAATTATTAGACGTTCAAAGTACTCGGATGTCCCCCGGTACCTTAAGAAACGATGATATCTAAACCATATTATTGGAAAATGTAAGTTATTATGTCTTCCACAACGCAGAAGCTCCAATTTAATTAAAAGATGAATTTGAACCGATGCTTCTATTGGGTTGCAAATAGGAAAGAAAATCTTTAGTAATCAATCAAGTACGTAACATCGCAATATTCAATATTTAATTATTTAACAATGAATTATTAGAAACGTTTCCATGCAAAAGAATTTAATGTTTTTTAATTCTTGTTATTTTTAAAAAGCAACGCTTGCCACTTTATGTGCTCGGTTAATTTAATTTAGATTTCTCAAAATTAATGCAGATTATATTTCATTTCAACTGAGCATTTCGGGAATATTTCTGTACTTTTAAAGTTACAAACTATTCTTCAGTCCAGCGATAAACAATATGTTCTATTCAAACATTTTTCATCGCTGTGGAAAGTATTTCATATGAGCGTAATCCATTGGTAGTAGTAGCGAGGTTAGTTTGTCCACTTTGTCCCATAGGCAGCGCAATACGTGGAATTCCAAACGAAAAATCATTTCCCATCTGTTTCACATTTTTGTTATAACTTTTCAATAAACGTAATAATAAGTAATAAGTAATTTTAATAATGAGTAATATCGGACATTTGTACATGTAACAACTCTGTACTTGCTCAACAAACCATCTGGTTTAGAGCATAAATAAATAAATCACTCAATAATTTTATTCAGAGAAAAATCATTCGTTACTAAAACATATTTTCAATTTGTCCATTTGTTCAGATTTTATGCGATCCACTGCTCAGAGGAATAATGTTTCGAATACCATCTTCGACTCTAATTTGGAATCAATTCTACGAATAAAATTCTATTCGTTCGTTGCGAATCGAATAAAATATGCCCGTCTCTGCATACGGTGTTGCACGTTATACAGACGCTACTATCGCCGCTGACCTTGAACCATTTATTCCGACAATGAGTAATTTCAGCCGTTATGGTCGCCAGGGCTCGAGATAAGTAACATGTTACGATAATCCAGTTTGCTCGAGGGCGACCATCGTGTTCGCCACCGTTAATAAAACAACTATCAATTTCATTCGGCGAGCGGGCACGTTGTCGCCAGTTTTCGAAATTTAATGGCCCGTTCGCGTGCTCCATCGCCGTTTCAGAAATACGAAACGCGCGGCGTGGCGTGGCGTCGCGACGCCGCGGCCCAGTTCACGCGTGCCACGGTAATTATAACGTTATTGCTGCTATTAATGAGCAATTTCAAGGCTTCTGTGCCGTCGCGCAAAGCCGCCGTAAACTCGAAGTACATTATACAAAGTTGCCTTATACAATTTGCCGGGCTAATTAAGTTAAAGTGTTATGCCGCGCGTGGCTACGCGATACTCGGCCAGGGGTTCCGTCGACCCTGTGGACCCTTTTCCGCCTTTCCGCCGCTGAAAAAAAAAAGAAAAAACCCTCGGAAAGGCGCGGTGACGTGTTTTATGCAGCCTCGCGCCGCGCTACACAAACGGCAAACCGAGTTTTCAACTTCGACGAAGTTGTTCGAAGTCTTTTAGAACTCCGTGGATTTCTTCGGCAAAACGTACCTCATGATTTCCCGTCAGAACTTTCTGAATTACGAGCAGAGAATCAGACGTGTAATTACTGAACTAGCGATTTTATACTACTGCGCTGCTAATCGCCGTCTAAAAGCCGAGCAGACAGCTATTGTTCAA
>NW_027582492.1:0-8521 GCF_028453695.1 Augochlora pura
GGCGCCCGTCAAATATGCAACACGCTCCCTCTTCGGATATCAGTCGCCTGTCTCCGACCCTTTAAAAATCCCCGTCCGCCCCGAAGGTTCGATTGCGAGAAGCGGGGAGGGGAGGAGGGCAAGGGTCCCGGCGACGCACCGGCAACGTGTTCCTCGCCTTTTTAGTATTAAACTTTTCAATCGCATTCCGGCTAAGTTGTTTTGATTAGTTCCGAAAGAAAGTTAGCGAACCCCGGGGGGGCAGCCGAAGGTAGTTTAATATGATTTTGGAAAGTTTCGCTTGAATAAAATTATGAGGCGTTGTTTTCGAGCGATTCGAGTAACGACGGCCAGACGCTTCTTCACCTCGCGATCACCCGACAACCGCTTCTCCTTCGACGAACGCCGCGCGCGTCTCGGCTCTCTTCGCTTAACGGGTCGGGCCGCTCTTTTTAATTCTGGTTTACGGGCAATCAAAAAATCATTAACAGCACCCCTCGTTCCGTATTCATTGCCACTGACCGCAAAGCGGCGCATTATACTCCTCATTAAACGTTTATTTCAGTTTCCAGTCGCTGCCGATCGAGAATTTAATCGGGCCACTCTTCCACGACCCTTCGTCCCGGATCATTATAGTAATCTTTGTCGACCGGAATAAAAATCTCTCGATTGCGCCCGACCGTCCCCTGCTCGATCACCATAAAATGACACGTCGTGGTCTTTTCGTTCCGTGCTCGTACCGTCCTCCGCGCGCATTGAAACATCTGTGTTCTTCTTCGAAGATTTATTCCCTTGTACGTAATAGTATGTAGCAATAAAGATGCATCATTCTATTCCGATTGCAACCAGGTACCTCTCGATCAGCGCTCGTAAAAATGACACATTATGCTCCTCTTTCGAACCCCGTGTCTCGTAACACCGAACACACCGGATCGACGACTCCGTCGCGTTACTTTTCCCACACTGCGTTCCAAAGATCTGTTAACGACCAATAAAACGATCCTGATTTTTACACCTCTATTTTGGGTCCCGACACCGAGCTGACATATTACGGTAGCCGTTTAAAGCCTGCTCCGTTCCACTGTGCACACTCGACCGACGAATTCACCGAAACTCCACTCTAAAAGTCTTTTAACGATTAATGAAGCAATACTAATTTTGATATACTTAAAAATTTTTAAAAACTTTAAAATTTTTAGAAACTTTAAAATTTGTTCCACCGAAATGACAGACTTTGACGACTTTCGCGTCAAACTTGCGTCACTTTTCGGACACACTGAATCAACAATATCATTGTGTTACTCTTCTGTATCTGTTAACACGTTCGCTGCCAGCGTTACACATGTGCGACGGCTATGAATTTTTGTGAATATAATTATTTAAAATTAGACCACATGGCGAGTGATAGAAAGGAATTTGTAGCTGCTCTCTGACGATACGACATTTAGAGAATTTATGACGGCATTTTCGTCACATTTGATAACAGTAAACGATGTATTTAATACGATAAATGTATGTGGGGCAGCGATGCTGGTACCGACGGTGTTAAGGATCAATAAAACAATCGCGTTCCCTCGACCCAGATATCCGATTCCGCCGTCGAAATGACACACGGCGTTCCCCCTTTAACGGCCCTAAGACGGCCGAATCAGGTTCAATTAGGAGCCGGTAGCTGTTACTCTTCCATAAGCACTGTACGTCACTGGCCGCAAGATAACACCTCGCGATAGCACCGCGCGAATCATCCCGACGCGCAATTCCCATCTCCTTTACGCTCGGTAACCGCCGTTCCCGGACAATTTGCCCGACGGCCGAGCCCGGCGCAGATTTCAGCGAGCCAACCGCGTCTGTCCGGCTCACGGCCCCGGGTCCGTTTATCTGTCTCGGGACGCCCGGGTTCCGTAACGGGTTCACGCTTATTGAGCAATTCCCCGATATGAATGCGGACGGAGGGTCCCCGGCGCCGCGCGATGCCTTACATCGCATCCCGGCGTTCCCCTCGCTCCCGCCGAGGCCGTGGATCGCGAGCCCACCCAATTACTAGGATACAGATCGTTAGCGATTTCCAAAGAGGGCCGCCTCTGCCCGTGTACAATGCGAACTCGGCCACCGGCAACTCCCCTTCTCGATCTCCAACCTCTGTCTCTGTTAACCCATTGCACTATAATAACGAGTCAGACTCGTGACGAAGCTTTCATGCAAAATCTACTAAATATTAATATCATCAATTTCTCTTAAATCGAAATCAAATTTAATTCTTCTGTGATCAAAGCTTAAAAATTGAATTAAATAAAAATAGCAGAAGAAACAACAATTGTCTAGTCCTATTATTAGAGATATTAAGAACAAATGAGTGTTAATCAGCGCAGCATGAAGGGAGTCATAGTGCAAGGGGTTAAGGCGAGAGATTTAGAAATGACTTTACGGTATGGCCGACCATCCGTGAGTTTTTCAGCAATTCGTTCAGGGTGTTCCCGCTTACATGCAATGAAAATGGTATAACGCGGATCCCAATGACTTTTTCAAATAATTGGGATAATAAGAAACGTTTGAATTTCAACTATAATATACTCTTTATTTAAATAACGATTATTTAAATGACGATGGTCATGCCATTGTTTAGTCTCTCGGGTCCAAGAAGCCAGAGGATCTCTGAATATTCAGAGGATCTCGATCATACATCTGACGAGTCCTCAACAGTCTTTCACTTTCGCTCGTTCTCGTTTTATCTCGCTTATGCTCGCTTTTTCTCTCTATCGCTCTCGCTCTGTCTCAGTTTCTCCAATCCGGCTTGGCCAACCCCTTCCGTGTTCCCTCTTCTTCTTTTCTCGGTGGTACGCTGCCGCCGATCCCGCCGCGTAACAAATCGCGCATGCACAACGCGGAAAAGCCCGGCGGCCGGCTGCGCGCGGTCGACGCCGCGTCACCGTGCCGGGCGACGGGCGACGGGCGACGCCGACCAACACACACCGATCGCACGAAAATAGAACGGCAGCCTCGTAAAATATGATATAAAAGAGGTAAGTGGAGAGTCGAGTTACGTAAAAGGTCGTTGAAAACGACACGTAACGCACGCGTCAAAGGCGATCGTGCCCGCTTTGATTCCGACTGGCCTGTAACGATGTTGCGAACCCGCGACAGCATCGTAAAACCCCTTGTCGGCGCGCGGCAAGCCAATAAACGCGAGACTCCCCAAGCTATATATATACACACACACACACGTCCTTCTTCTTTTTCCTTTATTTTTTTTGTTGTTCACCCTCCCGGCGCAATCTACCCTTCCTTTCTCTCTCTCTCTCTCTATCTTTCTCTCACTCTCTCTCTCTCACTCTCGCTCATTCTCTCTCTCACTCTCTCCCGCGAAATCTGGCGCGATCGATCCTGACGTACGATCGGCGTCGTTACATTCGCCGCTCGAGAACCCGGGGATCCCCCGAGGGATCATTTCTACCGCCCGATGGAAAATTAATTTCCCCGCGTTCTCATTGAATCCAGGAGCCCTTTCCAGTTCTATAATTTCCCCTACAATTCAACGGAGCTCGGCGATCGCGAAACTCGCGGCCTCCGCGTCGAAGAAAAATTGACACGCTCGCGTGAAGTGGGTTGCTCCGAAAAGAGAAATTCTACCGTGGATGTGCCGGCGCGACATTTATCCCGCGTGGCAGTCCTCTTTTCTCTGGCCTAATTCGTCGGGTCGTTGGTCTTTCCGAATGATGCGTGCTTTAAAGATTCCTGATGTTTACGGGGAAAATTAACTTTAAATTAACATCAAACTTTGTCGATCGAAATGAGCGTCAGAGATGAATACGAGTTTCCTTGTTTAATAACTTATGTCGGCTGGTGTCTTTAAATTAGTTTAGTTGATTTTGTAAAAAGAAATTGATGAATTTAAAATGTGACTAAAATTAAAAAATTTTTAAAATTTTATAGGTGTCAGTTTTTTAAAGAATTTTCGTCAGTATCGCTATCTTCGTGTCAATAATTTAAGGAGCCTTACTTTCTAGAAAAATAATCTAATTGTCCTGACATTTATAATATTATTGCTATTATTATTATTATAGTATCATATCGATTATATGTATTAACAGTCAGCGCACAGGCGTGCGAGAATTCGGACTCCGGAAACGGTCCGTTCGCTAAATTGTTTGAACGGTTCGCAAAGCCAGCGCGGCGAATTTGACGAAATAATTTAGCAACGAAAAAGCGCCGGGTCCGCTCCAGCAACGAGCGTATTGAACCGGAACATTCCGAACGGAGAGAGAGCTGTACATCGAAACTGCTAAAACCGTACAGAATCCTCTCGGCGCGGTAGTTCCTGAAAGCACAAAGAGAATGGGACAAAAGATGAAGAGAAAGGTGTCGAAAGTGCCGAGAACATTTCCAAGACGAAGGGCGGGGCGTTCCGCGATCGCGGCAGCAAATTTATTTCCAGGAGGGCGAATTTCATTTCCTTCGGCTGATAATTCGGTCGTTGAGTAACTCGAGAATAATTGCGTCGACGCGACGCGCAAAATTCCGGCGCACGTGTCCGCGCGGTGACGCGCGCATCGTTGAGAGACTGCTGCCGTTTTCTTGCGTTTAAATCGCGGCCAGCATTATTATTCATGAGCCGAACACGAACTGTCGTATTGTCTGTTACGCCGTCTGGCCGACCCAGTCGTCGACTCGCGCCACTGCGGCCCTCGGCTCGCCGCGAACGTCTCCTCCCCCCCCTACTCCTCCGCATTCTCGGACGTTCTTGGATCAATTTCGAAACAGCTCCGCGACCGGAATGGAACCTCTCGTCCGGACGCCACGACTACCGTCGTCGTCATCGTGCTCTCTCGCTTAGGGGAAGTTCATTGGCACCCCGGGGAAGAATGGCGGACGAACTATGACGGTAAATAGACTGCCGGTTATTGAAGTGGATTCCCGCGTTCCCGTGGTAATTTCGACCGCGCCGAGTCTCGAGAATTTTGTTTATATAATTGGCGAATTCATTCGGCGGGTCTCCGCGACCGTTTGAGTGCCACAGTGCGGTTAAGGGTAATTAAATGTGAGCGACAATCGACGCGCCGCTCTTTGCCGATTTCGTAAATAAAATTCGCGCATTTATAAGAAAAATAGGATTTTAAGAACATTGCCACGTTACTTATAATTTATCGGCACTGTTCCGCAAGGAAACACATTTTTGTCTCACTCTTTCTTTATCCACGAGGAACATTTTTATTTCTCTTAATGACAATAAAATGGCAATTTTTTAATAAAAATATTTCTTCTACGATTTATGTAAAATTGCTTCTGGTGTCATAGTCATAAATTTAGCAATATTTAAAGTAATCCTAGAACAACTCTCGACAAAACTATACTTACTGTGATCGATAGAGTACATAACAAAATTTATCTTCAAAATAAAATGATGCAGCTAACTGGCTAAAGAACCACTAATTAATACATTCCTCGAACTTTCACTTTGAAGGAAGCTCCGCAGTGTACCGAAAACAATGAACAGACACGGAGTTGCTCGCAATTCCTAATGCTAGTCGTCGGGGTCGAACGGAGATGGTCTCTCCGCAGGGTAAGTGCTTAATAAATCCTCGGCCGATGAACGGGCACGGGCCATCGCAATAATGAAAAGACTCCGGCCGCAAATTATCCGACGAATTTCAGAGCGGGGGCCGACTGATGGCCACAATTTGCAACGGCTACCTCTAATGAGAGGTAAATCTGCAACTGCGGATCCAACACAGCCGGGCCATTTGTTCGATTCCGTAGCTCGCTGGAGCCTAACCGTTCAATTACGACCGGCTCCGTCGGTGCTCCGTCGAGAATCGGTCGAACGTTTCCTCGACGAGAACCCGCGTTCGGGTTTGTCGGATCAGAACTAGGATTCCACGAATCAAATTTCTCGCAAACTCGACTCGTATATTTATCATCGGACAACCGCGAAAAAAAGGGTTAACACGATCGTCGCCCGGCGCGAATCGCTCGAGTTTCTTACCGGGCCCAAATTCAGTAGTGAGAACGCATAGGATAACGCTATATTTTATACATTAGCCCTCTTAGTGCCGGGTGAAAAAGCCAAATTTCGCGGTTTTACTAGGGTTTGGAAAAAGGCTCGTGAAAATCAAACGAAAAGCAATGTTTATTCAATTCAAAAATAGTTTATTAAGGACGAAATTAAGAGTGAAACAATGACTCCAATTTTTCTATATTCATTAAAAATTACATAAATAACGAAGGTATAAATATAAGGCACTTTTTGCCAATGCAGCGCGGGCCGATATATCGCCCTCCCGGCACTAGGAGGGTTAAATATAAATTAACGTATAACACATATAATAATGTATAAATTTATTGTATTTTCATTTTTTATATTTTACATTTGCCGGTGCTTACTGAATTAAATTCCTATGCTACAAACATGATTTCTATAAATTAATTAAATAAAATTTTGAATAAGAAGAGCGTCGCCCATATTTGGGTGACGGGGCCCCTCATGGAAGCATTCCTGTCACCCAGATATGGGTGACGCGGCGACGAACGTGTTAAAGATAAAAGAGAATAACGCGTCGCGCACGGGTCGCCGATGATCGTCCGGTTGCCCGGGAATTTCGGAATATTTCGATTGGGGACCGGGGGGTGGGCAATGGAGGGAGGAGGAGGAGGACACGGGCAAGAAACTGGGCGGCTCGCCGCAATCCGACTTGCATCGATATAATTAGATTTACGTCGCTCCGGCTCGTCTCTGTTGAACGGATTCCAAATATTCCTGTAAATTACGGGCAAAAAGGCGGCCGCGACCCGATTCAGACCCATGATTCTATTCCCACCGGTAACCCCTTTCTCGGGACGTTATACCGCGCGTCGCTACTTTTCAGCGGAAAACTGCAACCGTCGCGGATAAAGGGAGATAAATAGATAGAGCGAGAGAACGGGTCGGTGGGGAACGGAGAGACGTATATACGGGCTAGAGAACCAACGAGCGAGAGAGAGAGAGAGACAGAGACAGAGAGAGAGAGAGAGAGGGGGGGGTGACGGGGAAGGGGGAAAAAAAGGTCGGCCGCAGCGACACGCATTCATAAACGCGAAAGTTTCGAGCATCGCAATCGGGATAAAAGCTTCAAAGACCGGCAAGTGCTGTCACGTGGCGGAATGGAACGCGGATTATCAGAGTACCGTTTAACCAAAATACCCATTACCGTAATACCGGCGGCATGAAGTGGCAATTCGAAAGAATGGGGGGGGAAACCGCGATTCCGCGGCGGAACAAAAAAAAAAAGAAAAAAAAGGGAAAAAAAAATAGAGGCGAGTCGGCGACGCGGGAATGTTGTCGCGCTTATTATTCGTAGTCGACGAATGGGCCCGATAATGGACGGAAACAACGGTGCTCCGCGAAATTAGGGCGCTAATTCGAACGTTCGCGTTTTAATGAGCCGGTTCGCTGATTTTTCTTTTTTTTTTTTCAACTCGACGACCTCTTGCGTTGCACGCAGCGGGTCTGTTAAATAATAATCGTGGTTCGTTGTACGGTTCTCGACGCGGTGCGCGTTCTCCTCGTCGTTCGGGACGAGGCGAACAAAGGGCGGGGGCAACCTCCCCCGCGGAGCTGTTACGGTATTCGTAGGGCAATTTCGTTTTCCGCAGGGATCCCTTTTTCGTTCGGTAAACGTGGAAGAAGCGTCGGCGAGCCGACGGTGTTTATAATATTGTTACGATCTTCGGGAACCTCGTCCGGTTCCCATCACCCCGTTCCGCGCGGCCGCGGCATATTTATTATTTATTATTTACTTTCGTTTTATACAATATATCAAGTTCTACTTTCGTTTATTCAATACAATATTTCGAATTATTAAATACAATGCGTCAAATTTGCTGTCAAAATAGCCACTGCCGAAGTTCAGCTCGATTGGAAGACCCCGAACCGTGTTGCCGTCTTTTATTCCGGCAAGGGAATTCCGAGGCGGCACCGGTCATCCATCCGGTGTTCGCAACAATATGCTTGAATCACGAGAAACCGCGGGGATCCCGCGTAATGTATTAAGCGGTTTAATCGAAGCGCTGCGTAGGATGTTCGTTGTCGCGGCGGGGGTGTCGGTGTCGGACGGCGCATCGGCCGAACGAATTACCGTCGAAGCAGGCAGCGACGCCGTCGCCGCCGGTTTTAATAAACTGAGCGATAGTAAATTGTACGCCGCGTCGGCGGCGCGCAACAACGAGCGCGGAGGCAGGAGCCGCCTCGTTGAAAAAAGAATTGCGGTAATTGGACGGCGAAGTTTCTGCCGGTCCGCCTTGCTTACGGGTAGGGGCCACCAATTTAGAAGTCGGCGCAACTTTCACAAAGAAAACCGGAGAGAGGGGTTACCGCGCGGTTCATCAGGGAAATGCGAAAAATACATTCGAGAGAGCCGACTTCCCTCGTCGGTCGCGCTCTCGCTCCGTGTCACCCGTGCTCCCCGAAACGCACCCGGGTCCTCACTCCTTCCTTTTCTCCGCGCGTCACGAATTAAAGAGCTCATTATTATTCCGGCCGGCCGTAACGCGACACACTTTGGTTAATAAA
>NW_027582493.1:0-3138 GCF_028453695.1 Augochlora pura
GGGAGGCCGGCTCCCTCTTGGCCCTAGCAAAACCGCCGTGTGAATTGAAATTCCAACCTGTCGGCTCGTTACACGTGCATTTCGAGACGATTTTCAAAGAGTGTTTCCACCGCGTCGGAACGCGTCAAGCCGAGCGGTGTCGAGCCAGAGAGACGCGGGATCCTTCTCCGTGGGTAGCTGGCAACCTGTCGGCGAATCGCGCGAGAAGGATCGAGGATATCGATATCGACGGGATTACTGTCATCTACATCCGCGCGCATAAACATTTCACCCGCAGAGCTGAGGATTTTATCGTACTTTCTACCCTTATGTGTCCGACGGCAATGCATCGTCGGATGCTATTCACAAATTGTTTGTTATTTATTTTGTTGTTTGTCTGTTCTGTTGTTTCGATGTTTGTTTAGTCAGTTGTTTATTTAGTCTGTGAATACCAAATACTATAGATACAATTTCCGCTTCCCGCAATGAACAAAAATAAACATTTAACATATAACACGTTTAACATTTAACACAATAAAATAAACATTTTACACCGCGCAAGAAATTAAAGTCTGTTAATTGCCCGGTCGAATCAAGACGCGCCACCCGCAGGGCAATTATCAGTCCGTTGATAAATCGAATAACGGCGAGCCAATAATTATAACGCGCGGGCAGCGATCTCAACAGGAAAATCGCGTCGCGTTGCAACGATTAACCCTTTGCTCTCTTAGTCACGTTCACTGTAAATCAGAAACAATTTTCCGAGCTCGTATTATTTCCATTCTACGTATATAACAACAAAGTGCGCTTTTATTCATACAAAATTGATTCTTGCGACCTGTTGCAAGAATAATATGCAACGCAGTTTTTTAACAATTCATTCTTTAACTTTCGTTGTTATAAAAATAATCTTGGGATTTATAGAACAATTTCAGTGCTGTTAGAGCGGAAAGGGTTAATGTTTGCTCGTGCGTATTCGTTATAGTATATCGCGCCTCGTTTCGAATTAATAATCGTATACAGAGTCGCCGCTCGAGCGCAAAGGGTTAACATCTCTCGCCGAAATCGAACGCGACTGAAGCTCGCGGTTATACCATTGTCGGATTAAGACCCTGTCGATCCGTAACGGGGCATTTACGAAATTACAAGCGATAATGCGAGCCCGCGCGCGGCTACCGGGATCGCGCGAAACAGTAAATACCGCGATGTCTCTCTCTCTCTCTCTCTCTTGCTCTCTCTCTCTCTCTCCCGGCCGCGTTTCCAATTAAGCGTAGATCAATTTCGAGGCTGGCGGGTACTTAATTGATATAACGCGAACGAACACGGGCGCCGTTATCGTGCGGCACCGAGCAGCCGTTCGGACGTATCAGCCTCTGCCAATCAACGTTTTCATCCGCGCGGCCTGTCACCTGTCCGCTTTTCAAGCCGGCCGGATTGCGAGCGTCCTCTCCGGCTCCCCAGACAAAACGATCGATAATCGTAAAACTCGTTGCGCGGCTGTCCCTCTCGCTCCCACGCTCCCTTTGTCCCTTTCTCTATTTCTCTCTCTCTCTCTCTCTCTCTCTCTCTGTGTGTGTGTCACTCTTTGTTAATATAAATTTATTAAATAAATATCGGAGGAGTGTAAACAGAGGAGTTCCTTAGGTAATATCAAGTAACTTTCTCCTTTACAAAAATTCTCTGCGAAGCTTCGTTAACGAGTTATTAATGAAAAACAGTGGCCAATGAGGAGTGAGATGTACAGGCGGTGTTCGCATCCTATTGGTCACTGCTTTCTTGTTAATAACTCGTAAACGACGGCTCGTAGAAAATTTCTGTAAAGGAAAAAGTTGCTTGTAATCACCTCAGAAATCCCTTCTTCCCACTTTCGACTGACTTTTGTAACACATTATAAATAAACAATAACGTCACTAGTATATCACTGAAAATTAAGTAAAAAAAACTGCTTCAAAGGCATTTCCTGCTTCTTAAAAACATTTCCGACGAATAATATCGAAAGACTGTCTAAATATCTCGAGCAACGAGCGCAAGCAATTTCAACCGAAAATCTAAACAACAAAAGCATTCGTTAACAATTAAAAATGATCCCGCTGCCCGTAATACTCGGCGCGAGTAAAAAGCAAACGGGACTCGAGCAAACACCGAGAAAAAACATTCTCCCGCGGAGAACGCGAGGTGGGAGATTGTTTAAAGCGGGGCTCGCATATTCGAGAGTTTGAAATTGAATAAAGTGCACGGCCCGAGCATGTTTGCCGGGCGCCGGAAAGCGAATTTTTTCGCCTGGTGGAATTTTCGGTGGCTCGTTCGACGAGTATCGCGGTGCCCGGTGGTTAGAACGAGGCGAAAAGAAAAAAAAGAAAAAAAGGCGGCGGCGGCGGCGCACCGTCGAAACAAGTTTTCCGCTCGTCTTAAAAACGAGTTCAGAGATGCTCGAGGGTCGCGCACCGGGCCCGACGAGCGGTCTCGAATTTCGTTAACGAGCGCCGACGCGCGTCGTCGACGGCTGCGGCGGACGGCCTCCCCCCTCCCCCGCTTCTAATCGACAGCCTTTGACCTCGTATTTATGCAAATGAACCGTAAAGAAGCCTCCCGAGCGGGAGAGAATTATCGGCGGCTTCGTTTCCGTCGTGGAAAATCGTCGGCGAGAGCCGCGGTGCTTTAAACAATATAAAAAGACTAAAGAGTCGATGGTTCTTTTTATTTATTCGGAATTTGGAGTTTTTATATTTGCATTCTTCTGAAAAAAACTTTTTCCTCGGAAAAAGTTGCTTCGAATCACCTGGGGAACCCTTTAGTCCCACTTTTAAGCAATTTTTGAGATATTAAAATTATAAATTATACTTTCTTTATTAAAACTCGTTTCATTAAAAATCGTTTCCTTCAACACAGTCGTTATTGAAAAATGCCAAAATGTATAATATAATTTCAAAACACGTACTATGTATATTCTATACACGTTGACAGCACCGCGAGCTGGGTAAAGGGTTAAAGGTGGCCGTTTCGCCCGGAAAGTCGCGCGACAGCCACACACTCGTAGCAACGTTCTCCACCTTTGACGGCGCTTCCTCGCGGAAATTGAAAGGAGTTACCAGGTGCGCGTCGCATCGAATGAAAGCCTCGTTCTCTCTCCGGCGACTGTCTTCGACGGCACTTCGCGGG
>NW_027582494.1:0-3137 GCF_028453695.1 Augochlora pura
CGAATGCGAAAACAGTCATTTGTTTTCGGCAACTCACAACGAACCATTTACGTCTAAAGAATTCAAAGACTATAGTCGAGATGAAAGTATTGAACACGTTTCAACAACGGCGAGCATACCAAGAGCCAACGGCCAGGTTGAGAGAGTGAATCGCACATTGATACCTTTATTGAGAGACATATCATCGCTTAAACCATACGAATGGTATAAGCATTTAGACAGGGTGCAAAGATGCTTTAATACGACTCTGCATCGTAGTACAAAGACGACGCTGTTTAGATTGATGTTTGGAGTCGATGCGAGGTTACAAGATGACCCTCAAATTAAAGAATTACTTGAAGAAGAAGCAATCGACACATCGTAGCAATACGACGGACAAAGTTAGGGTCTGGAACTAAGTTTGCACACAAGTCTCTTGATCCCTACGAGATCACGAAAGTTCTCCGAACGATCACTATATTGTTCGACGAATAGGAGAGGCAGAAGGTCACAAACAGACATCATTCGCTACCGAATCCAAGAAGCCATGGACAAACGATGACGAAGACGACAATCTTTTTAGCGACGGTGAAGGTGATGAGGACGATGAAAACTGAGCGAACATTTGAGGGCGAATATCCGATCAGAACGGCCGAGTGAAGTATAATGAGAGTGCGTGGAGACGGATGTATGTGGAATGAGACGAATGAGTATGAATGCGTATGAGAGAAGTTAAAAGAAAGCGAAAAAGATGAATATGTGTAAGAAAGATAGAGAGAGAGACCGAAAGAAGACAATCGATTTTACAAAAGAGGCACGCATTCATTGTTGGACGTTCGTTGTGGATAGACGCTGGAAGAGGTCGTGGGCGAATTTACTGATTTTACGCGAAATGGGCCCAATCATGCGACCTTTTGTCGGCTTCACGTAGACAAAATTGCAGAATAATGCTAAGCACTGATTGGTGCGTTCTTCGGCCACCAAAATGGTATAAAAGGTGCGACCAAAATAAAAAAACAACACAACTCGATCAACTACAAAAGTACAAGGCACAGCTGCTGTCTCTCGGAGCATTACCTCGCTTGTCAAACATTTACAGTCAACCCTCCTATAACGCGGTACTCGCAGAACGCGGTTTCCATATAACGCGGAGCTGAAATTGCGACAGCCCTCCTATAACGCGGTACTTTTACAGCGCGGTTTCCGTTCAACAGCATCCCATAAGTTCCTTCCGCGTAGTCTATCAATGATTAGTAACTAGATATGACTTTTGTCAGGTTAAAAGGAGTAAAAGTCAGCTATTCGGTCTGAGATATGCTACGCCTAGATTCTGTCGATCCTTCGATCTCCTCGGTTCTGGGGTACGTGCTGTGGGGTCAAACACAGTCGTCTTACCAACAGTCATTACTAGCTGACCCACTCCGTGGCCAGATCCTTCAGGACGAAGTTCCTACCTTTTTGGCAATGCAACGTCGGGTTGCCTGCCGTGTTCTTACCAGTCACACGTGCAGCCCTTAGACCTCCGATAGCTACGTGACGTCGGGCCACTAGCTGTCATCGGTTTTCGGCCTGCACATTCTCTCACTCAACTTTCACTCGCTCAATGACTCCGATTGTCCTAGGTCCTGTGATAAAACCCAAGAGGGATGCTCGCCAGATGAGCCACCCGACTCTCGGTTCTTTCGAAAAACTACCCTGACTCTAACATGTTAAACATGCCAGCTTATTTCATAGCCGTCTGCCACATCGGTTTCAGTCGTCTCAGAGCTCTTTCACAATGCATACGTTTCGTTGGTGACCAAGTCTTTCTAAAAATTTTCTGCACCGTGCGTTCGTTCAGCTTTTCGCTGCTTAATTTCTGATTTATAATTGGACAACATTACTCAATACTTTCTCATTATCTTATCATTTCTTTCTCTTGCATAAATTCTCTCACTCACTCTATCTCTTATTTTTTATTGCACTTACGATTTCGAAGAACCTAAGCAATGATTTCAGGCCATTTGAAGCTCTCCAAACGTTCTGTAGACATCTCACTTATTCATTCCGTATTTTATGACGCAAATTTTCGACCTATTGGAATATTATGTATTACCCACAATACGAAATTTGTGCATGGACAAAAACAAATCAATGTTCTTAGAAGCGATGGAAATTAAGATAGGAAAATATACACCTCGTATAAGTACTTGGCCTTGTGAGGCACAAGCATAACAGTTTCGAATTACGAGGGGACCCGAGTTTTCTTCTCGGGGTTCCAAAAAGGCCACTGTCAGTCGCAGAAAAGCATCTGTGAATTGCGATGCGAGCACCAAGGTATCGATGCGTGGGTGGTATCTCCATCCTTCCGGGGTTGTAAGGCCCGAATTGAACCGTTCGAGGACGCGTGATGCCGGTGTCGACGATTTATTACACGCCAAATTAATATTGGGTAACGGATTCAAATGGTCGAGCAGTGGTTGCGCGTACTGTGTGTTGTTTCCTCGACTGCTGGAGGTTGTGTTTTGTCTCGACTGCTGGAGACCTTGTATGAACGTATGTGGACCTCGACTGCTGGAGGTTGTGTATGTCTCGACTGCTGGAGACCTGGTATGAACGTATGTGGACCTCGACTGCTGGAGGTAAAATGATGTCTCGACTGCTGGAGACCTTGTATGAACGTATGTGGACCTCGACTGCTGGAGGTAGAATGATGTCTCGACTGCTGGAGACCTTGTATGAACGTATGTGGACCTCGACTGCTGGAGGTTGTCGACTGGTTGCTGACGATGTTGAAGATGAAGTGTCAAGACGAATCGTTCGACATGATCGTCGTCGAACTTGGAGAACTTGGAATCCTGTATGTAAGAAGGGCACTGATTGGGTTTTGTCGACTGCTATATCGTACCAATCAGTGCCTTCGTTAACTTGGCGACATCCTCTTGTCGCGTCGTGAGGATGTTTGTGTGTATAGAATTTATGGCGTTAAAAAGTGCTACGGGAAATCGTCCAGGTCAGCCTTGGACGGTTACGGTACCGTTCCGTACTCGAGTAGTGTGACCCTTCGGATTACGACACGTTCCAGCTGTGGGCTTCAAAAATGCTATTAGGAAGTTCTCTTAGAAATCTTAAATTTATGACACGTAATGGTTATTGAGTAAGACGTAAATTGAATTAGC
>NW_027582495.1:0-3137 GCF_028453695.1 Augochlora pura
AAATAATCAGAACAATGAATAATAAATCCCGATCCCTCGTCACGTCCATAAACCAAATTACATGTTTGCACTCTTTGGTACGTGATATATGAAAGGGTTCGGAAGGTTTCCTCTCTTTGAATATTATACGCTATAATTGCGTCCGCGTAATTGATATGTATGAAGCTGCGTAGGTATTATGTAAGTGATAAAACGGGCTGGTTTTTCGGGTCTTCGACGACCCCCCCGAGGGGCGGCGGTCATTATTGAAGATTTGATCTATCACCGGGGGTAATTATTGTTACGTTTATCGGGAATCTACGTGACCGTGCAAACCATAATCCCCCCCGGGGCCGTCGTTAAAAAAATCGTGTTGCCGGGCTCTTTTCGGTGGAAGACGCGCATCGACCGGGATATGGCCCTATACTGCTCTCCCGAAGCGTGCAGTAACGGAATTGTGCCAATCTTGATAAGTGGAAGGCCGTTAAAACGAACGTCCCCACGTGACAAATGCATTCGTCTCCCTTGACAATTGAATCGTGTCACGTTCCACGTGGAATTTTATACGGGGCCCCGGTGGCGCGCACGCGGTGCCTGCCTGCCCCCCCCTCCCTATCTCGTTCTCATCAAGGAAACGTTTGCTCTACGCACGTGCACGCTTCGAGATTGGCTGTTTAACAAATACACGCGTCTCATTTATTCTTCTTTTGGTAGAACGCGCTCGCCGACGTAATCTCGACGAAAGATTCTCGTCGCGAGCGCTCCTTCCTTCAGCCTTCTGAACGAGTCTCTACGAACGAAAACGTTTCTACGTTCAGATTTATTCTCGGCCGGGGTCTTTAACAAATTTCGAATCCTTCGGGAGATTAATTTCGTCCAATCTGCATCGTGTAATCTGTGACTCCGAGGAAGATCTCCGCGTATCAAAATTCCAACTTTCGAGCCTACGCGTTCGTCCAGCCGTGGAATGTAGGCTGCGCTTATCAGGAAGACAATCGTGAAAATAAATTGGATGAACTCGAGAAATAACAGAGTTTGAAGCACTGCCAGCTCGCAGAAACGGCTGTTTTGCATCATCTATTTTTGTAAACAGCAAGTTGCGTGTGGAAGGGATCGGAAGGCGGGCAAGTATGCGAAGAAGTTCGTATCAGGTGTTTGAAATACAATACAATGGTAACGATGACATTGCGCTTGCCTGTGCATAATGTCTGTCGAGGGGTTGGACGGTTCTCCGAGGAACATGTTTGAGGTTATGTAGAAAAATTCGCGCTGAACATGACTCTGCCTGCAGAGTAATGATCGTAGAGATAATAATCGTAACGTTTTGTTAGACGGGGCCCTGTAATGTCGAAGGTCGAGAGTATGGTTCTAGACTCCACCGATAGTAAAGCATTCATAACTTTTCATTAATTTCGTATAGAATACTCAAAAAGCTAATTACTGCAGAGCATGTACTCCAGGTTGATGGATCACTGGATTTTAATAAAGAGTAGTGGAGATTATCTTATAATTAATCATGTCTCCTGGGCATGACAAGTCTGCTATTTATGTCTTCTGTATTGAAACAAAAGTGCCCTCTGTCATCAAAATCTAGAAATAAAATTAATCGACGCAGCCGTAAAAGAAATCGTAGTGCAAGGGAGAGTAATTCCCGAAAAGTAACGGGATCTAACGACTACGTGCTCCGATACGTGTTGGCCAGCATCAACGGCTAGCCACTCTCCGCACTTAGCAGGGTGATCCTCCAGCAGCAACATTTTCAGCCGGATATCGGAGTCTCGCGGTAACGCGGGTAGCTGACGCTGTTTACGTAAACAGCGATCCCACGACGTGTTGATCCACCCGGCTAATGCACCCCGAGCAGCTCGCCGATACGACGTGATCGTGCAACGTAAGAGCCGGTTAACTGCATTAAGTGTAGCCACGCTGTACGGCGCGCCGTGAAACGTGCGACTCAGAGGTCCAGCTGTTCTTCTTCCCCGTCGAATACCAATGTCCGCGGCGTTGATGATACCGCAGAATCTTTCTGAAAGATGATCGAACTAGCGGAAGCTGCCTCCACGGGCCGTGGTAATGGCCGGCATAAATGGTCCTTAATCCTAGAACCGTGAACGCTGTTTGCATACTCACGGTATCTTGCGTGAGAACCTATTAAAATCCTGGCGAAATCTTGTTTAACCGTATTTCAATTTTCAGGCTTTCGTTAGAGAAATTCGCGTTGATTAACCATTCGAGCTGGCAAATAGATGCCTCGATATCTTTATTAACCCTTTGCCGTACTTTGACGTGTCTGACACGCGATGATGATTTCTAGTAAAAGCCTATTAAGTATGAACGCCATTCCGTTCTCTTTTCAGTCTGAATGAAATTCTGATCTCTTGTCTCGAGTTTATTTAAAGAATATTATTGTCCAGGCCAGAATGCGAAATACACAGAATTTAATTCAAAGGAATGTCGGTACCTGGCCTCGAATATACTTGTACGCGTTTATACAGATTTGTCCAGACTCCCATTAAAAATCCACAGAGGAGGTTAATATTTGACTGGAATTTTTTGAAACATGCACATTGACCGGGCACGCGGACGGCTGATTACGTCGAAAATCCGAAGCTTCGAAATAATATTTATTTGATCGATGGTCGTTTATTATCATGACCGATAGCCGAGCGATGATGATGGTTTCCTCGAAGTCGAGCCGAGGCCGCGCTGCACCAGCGCCGATCTTCAGAACGAAAGCGTTCTCTTATCGACACCGTTTTACGAACAGGGCGATAATTATCATATAAATTCCAGGAGGTTCGGTCACCCGTGGAACCACGTGTAACCATTTTATGCTTTCGCTCAGATTTCGTTTATAACCGTTCGGTTCAATGATCTCGAAACAACTCTCCAGGTCAAATTGATCTATATGTCTTCGTCCGTTCGAGTGATCCTAAATATTCGCTGCTTCGCGAGTTGTCGGTGTTCTTCAGGCATTTTCGTATAATATATAAAAAAACATATCTGAAAAGATACAAGCGATAGATAATAATAATATAATAATATTTTACTTTTTATTTCAACTTTGTCGTATGCGAACTATTTTTATGTCAAACATTTGAGATTCGACTTTTGAAAGTGCGCCGAGCCGTGCTACTTCAGCGCCAATTGACGATATT
>NW_027582496.1:0-3136 GCF_028453695.1 Augochlora pura
ACGCGAGTTAGAAGGACAGGGAAACCGTCGATATTTTAGTATTTATATACAAGTTTGCAGGCAATTGAAAAATATTGCGGGGTCACCGGCAACCCGACCAGGACGTTCTAAAGTTAAAATGCCAATAACACTAATAAAATATTAAATTTAAAAGAGTCAACATTAAATATACTAAGGTCAAAAAACAGCCAACAAAAATAGCTGATAAGAATTACAAAATAGAATTTCTCCAAATATTTCATAATTCTTCTAATAACAAAGAAATATTTTCACCAATTTTAAATAGAAGCACCTTTATAATTCTACCATAAATTCCTATAAATTATACTTTAATTATTGATTAAAGAATTAAAACTGTAAAACCGTTCGTTTAACCAGTGCAAAGTTCCGTATTAAAATCGAACATCAGATTTCTCAAGTAACACGAGTTATTTACGCGTTACGCGTCCGCTTTGCCGTAATATCCAAGAATTCTGCCTCGAATTTCATCGAGTGCCGAGCGCGCGCGCGCTAGTCATTTCCACCGGTAACGGCTGGTGGGGGTACACAGGGAAAAAAGCGGCCTGAAAAAAAGCTATGTACGGTCGCGGCGAAAGGAAGAAAAGGACTTGGGAAAGGTCGCGCGCCTGCGCGGACGATGCGCGTTCTAGAAAGAGCGCGCGCGGCCGTTCGCATATCCGCGTTTACGGTCGCATATGTATACGGCTGTTTTGAAAACGCTGCCGTTAAAACGCGGTGGCTGCTCGAGGACAACACGACGTGTCTCTCCGTCGTCGCGCGTCGTTCGAGAATTACGGAAAGACGGTTCGAGAAACGAGAGAGCCGTGGGAGTTTTCGCGGGAAGTTCGACCCGGAACCCGCCGCTCGAACGTTCTCCCATGAACGACTCGGTTTTCTAGAATCGTCGACGGTGCGGTGCAAAAGTGCGCAGCGAGCTCGCGACGAGTTTTCCCCGGCGCGGAGGAAAGAGGAAAGTAAACGCTCGCGCGGGCAACCCGAATCATCCGGCGCGCGTTCGATTCGGATCGCTGTACCCCGCAGATCGATGCTCGCCAGCATGGAGGGTTTCGCGGATTCCGCGAGTTGCCATATGGAGGCCGAGAGGTAAACAAGGCTCGCCGCCAAGGGTGTCGTACTTACATCAGTTAAGAGCCTCTCGCCTTGCTGTCGTCGGGACGCGATGACAAAAAAAAAAAAGAAACACGTTCCACCGGTGCTCGTCGATGAGATACGCCTCGCAGGTACACACGGGTTTACATGTATATATCCGATTCTGAAGAACGTTCTCCTGGCCCACTGTGCGCGCGGTTATGTTTATACGCGATCGATTGCTCCGCGTACGCCAGTTGTGTCCGGCACCCACACGTGACGTTACGTTTCCGACCGGCGCGGCGTACCGAGCAGAGAATAGATTCGACGACGAGAATATGTGCGAGCTGTCGCGCGCGCGGCTTCTCGCGGTTAGTCTCACACGCTCGAACAGAGTCGAATATATGCCGCACTGTGCGTCGGTTTTTTTTCCCTCACCAACTGGGTTCCCGGGTGGATCACGGAGTGAGCTTCCAGCGGGACCACCAAATAACAACAACAACAAAAATAGCGAAACTTTGCAGGGCCGATCGACGGGTACCGTCACTGCCCGTCGTCCGTGACGGGCAGACGTCGACGGAACGAGATATAGGTAGAGTTGGGGAACGAGTTGAAGCTGCTCTCTGTCTGAGATCGATGCCGATTCCAATTACGATTTCACGAGTCACCGTCGTTGCCGGCCGCCTGCCTCTCGCTGCCTCTGCCTCGTGGGCTCTTTGTTAAACGCACAACAAGGATCGCTGATAAACCGAGAATGGCCTAAACTTGCCGTTTCCGACTGCGACGGAGCGCGAGCGACCAAAAAAAAATGCTTCTGCGGATGTAACGTTTGGTTTACGCGTCGACAACAGCACAAGTCGCCGCGGCGAACCAATTGACACTGACAGCGGCGTTCAACTCGAGCGCGCACGCACTCGGCCGCTCCTCCCCCTCTAGACCCTACCCCATCCCCTTCACTCGAGCCGCCTGTCACCTTCCCTCTTGCCGTAGACACCTTCCCCTACCCTCGCGAAACCGTGCCGACTGCCCCTCCGCCGCGAACGTCATCGGTGTTGCTCCTCTCTACTACGGCTGTTCGGTTTCTCCACGCGTTCCTCACTCACGCGATACTCTATATTCTAGCAAACTATGTCCTCTGCAACTATAGTCACTTGGATTCCGACACTATACTAGTCTATAATGTCAATGAAACATATCATACTTCTCTCTAATCGTTTTTATTCAGTTTTATTCAATATTCGTTGTTACAGTACACTAGATCGAGCTGTACAACGATTTTATTTTATTTCATTAAAAATATAGGAAAAGGAAACCATGTAATTAGACATAAAGATTGTCTCTTACTGGTATTCGTATATACAAAATTATCCCTTTGCGCTCGAGTGGCAACTCTGAGGCACCACTAAAATCGTTACAGTAGGTTCCGAAATAATTTTTATATTATGAAAAATTAGATTTAAAAAATTATTAAAAGTATAACTGTTGTTGCATGAGTTACAAGATTTAATGGAATAATTACAAGAGTAGTTATAGAAGTTACAAAATAAAATGGAAATGATATATGTTAGAAAAATTATTTTAGAATTACAGTTACAATTCTACTCTATATCACTATATTCTACCTCATTATACTCTCTTCTACTCGATTAGATTCTATTCCACTCTATTCTGCTCTGTTCTACTGTGTTACATTCTACAATATACATATCCTACTCTATTATACTCTATTCCACGCTATTTGACTGTATACCACTTTATTACACTTTATTCTACTTTATTATATTCTACACTGTATTCTACTCTAGTCAACTCTCTCCCACTCCATTCAACTGTATACCACTATATTCTACTTTATTCTACTTTATTATACTCTCTTCTACTCTATTGGACTCTATTCCACACTATTCCATTCTGCTACACTCTATTCCACTCCATTCTACATTATTCCAGTCTATTCTGCTCTATTCCATTATATTCCACTCTATTATACTCTCTTCTACTCTATTCAACTTTATTCTATCCTATTCCACTCTATTCAACTTTATTC
>NW_027582497.1:0-3136 GCF_028453695.1 Augochlora pura
CCGATAATTTCGTACCAAATATCTGGCGCATTGTGCGGCGCGTTTATCAACGTTCTGTAAAAGCTGAACTTTTCCCAGAGGCTTCATTCGTGTGTACCAATTCACCGGGTTCAAAACATTCGATCACCGGTAGACGAATCTTTCTTCTCCGTTCTCCTCTTTTTCCAGTGTCACCCGGAGAGAAACGACGTAACGCGTGAAAAATATAAATGCAACCGGTTACGTAGGGCCACGACGCGACTCCCTCCCCTCCGACCCCCCGCCAAGCCATTTTGAGCGCTGACAAAGGGGCGATAGTAAATCCTGAATATAATGTAACAAGCCAACCCGAGCGTAGGTGCTCGAACAGTGTCCCGTATAACGACCCGGCTCCATGGGAAACGTTTCCCGAAGACAGTAAAGAATTATCGCGATACGAGTACATAAAGCGGCGCGGACGGGCAACGCTCGATCGTTGCAGATCTCAAAATTTCCCGGTGTCCTGGGCTGGAAGCACAAAAGAATTGCCGCCTCTGTTGCTTTAATCTCGCCGTGGAATATATGTGCTTGCTGTTTAAGAATTGCGGCGTAAGATTTCACAGCGATTTATACTCCAATACAATTTTATTTTCCACACTGAGAATTTCATTTTGTCGATAATAATATTGTGTATGTTTTATTAAACTGCATTTTATATGCAAATGTAATTAATTTTGTAATTCTGAAAGTATTTCATTTTGCACTTGATAACCTGTGAATATGCATGTAAATATACATTATAAATATTCCTGCGTTGGATTATTAAGTTGTACTTATGGTTATAACAATAAATTGTGAATAACGTATAATCCATACCTTCTTTTCGATGATCCTAGCTTCAAATATGATACAGATTGTTTCGACTTCTATAACATTGCTTCTCTTAATTGCTTTCATCTGTTAAACAATATTTAAGACCTATTTTGTATAAGCAATTTCTCTCAGCTAATTTTTCTATAATTATTAGAAAATATATGAAATTTACGAGAAAGTTTCACGAATAAAAATTGTAAGACTAGTATGTTTGCCCTATTCTCGTCGATCGCAGTTATGGAATCATAATGTCTATTCGTAATACGCTTACTCTTCTCACACAGTGCAATGATTTGTCCAATATACAATATTCCTATAAACATGAAACCAAAACAAACATACGAATTGTTGTATTCGTTTGCTACATTGACGTGTTATGTTTAATTCCCGGTTAGCTGATGGTCCGCAACTGGGAGCATTTCCTCGGACACCCTGCCGTGATAACACTAATCAGAGCGCGCGTATCATTGCTCGCCGAATGCCCAGCCAATTCCTGAAAATGCTCGCCCCACGGGACTCAACCATTAGTACTTATTGGGCAACCACTGTACAACGACACTGAGAAATTCTGATGTTCATGGCAAGGTTTCTACACTGACGAATCCGAGAATTTCTAATAAGAATAAATTCTCTGATTAAAACAATAAGTTTCCAACCGTAAATAAAGTGGTTTTCACTTAGCTCGATTCGGAATCTAATTGTGTCTAACAGAAATAGAAATACTAAAATTACGAAACACTTTATTATCCTGCGTTTCATTTTCGTTAGCAAATATGGGAAAGCGTTCATTGTCTCGTTATAGAACATGAATTATACGTGGTACGAAACAAAAAGGCGTTGTTCAATTTCAAATTTTGTGCTTTTATTCAAATTCTGTTTTGATTTAATAGAAATGATTGGCAGCCATATTTATCGCATGACTGATTTATTATAGTGCAAGGGGTTAAGGATACTGTCGCAATAATTACGGACTCACTAATGTATATTAAGGGTTTAAATAAACAAGCTTCTTTTACATAACAAACTGAACGACCAATTACTAACCGGTTCAAACGGTATTAGTTCTATTCCAGAACTTCCTAATAACGGTAACTAACCGGCGGCGAAAAATAAAATTGCTAGCAAGCCGCTCGCATTACACTTGCAAAAAACGTCTTGCCGCAGCCCGTTCCGCGTATCTTCGCTTTGCATACTCGTCGGGCTTAAACGTTCCCCGGAAGTTTCGCAGCGTCTTCGTCACCTCATTTTCATTCGTTCGCAGAAACAGTGTCGCGCAAATAGGTGGCGGCTCGGGCACTCGGCTGCACGCTGGTGTCCCAGATAATTGCCGCGGTAGTCGGGTCGCAAACAAATTACAGGTGAGGCGCTCTCAAAACGAGTCTCTCTTAATATTAGGAACAAGAAAACGTTGGGAACGGAAAATCGCGAGGCGTATGGTATCACGGCGAAATAAAGTGAGAAGGATAACGATCGAGAACGGAATTGCACGGTGTTCAGCATTCGCCTCTGCTCGCAACTATGAATACGGTTATTACTTTAGTCTATTTTCTACTTGATTAATAATGTTTTCTGGTTATCTTCTTTTTTATAAAATTCTTGAATATTTAGAATAACTATATCATCATTTTGCAGGTATTGCTGATGATTTATAATGACCATATCTTCTTCCACTTGTAGATGTTATAAAAATATCTAAAACTTACCATGTTTATTATTCCGGTAGACTATGTTAACATTTTTGCAATAATTTTGCAAGCTGCGTAATAATGCAGACACGAAGAATTCGTTATGATGAAAAACTGTGTTAATTATTTTGTTCTTTTCTGACATCAGGATTCTTGTTTACACTGTAATGTTAAACATGTTCTTTGTAATCAAATATAAAAAGTAATTTAAATTATATGTTAAAACCGATAGCTCGATTACATTGTCCTAATTTTTTTCAGATACAATTTAAGTTAATAGTATGCGTAACATTAATTCGACGATTATATCCACAAGATACAAGATTTTGGTTATTTAAGTATGTATGTGCAATGTTCGTAGTAAACATGTCAATCGATAGCCACGTGAATGTCAACCATTTGCCTATTTACCTTGGAATTATGTATTGCGTACGTTGGTTGTTGACTATTGTGTACGTTGCACGATGTATACACACATAGCGTGCCGAGTAGCATTACTATTCGAAAGAGGTATTATAGAAGGGATATAATAAGTAGGCAGCAGATCTTTATGCAAAATTAATATGGAAAATATTTGGAAAATATAAGGAAAATATGTACATGCAATATGTTTGCAAATA
>NW_027582498.1:0-3136 GCF_028453695.1 Augochlora pura
TACGCCGAATGTTCTCGGAACGCATTAGGATGACATCAACGCTTACACCTGGTTTGGGTATAGGGACAATCCTAGCTATTTTCCAGGCGTTGGGAAAGTACTGTAATTTGATAGAGTAGTTGAAGATGTAGTACAGCTGGAGAGCTATTTTAGGTGATGCGAATTTGAGCGTAGGTGGGGTGATACGATCGTGGCCAGGGGTTTTATTGTCCCTCAGGTGTGTGTAATTGGGGGGATGTGAAATTTTTTGCCTGTGAGGGTCCTGTAGTTAGCCCAGTAGGTAGGGTCTGGTTTAGTTTGCTTTCGAATCTTGTTTGCCAGGCATTGCTTCTAATCTTGGTAATCCTTGAGGTGATTTGCGAGGGAAGAAGTTTGGTTAAGTCTTTGAAGTGGTAGATGCCATGACGTTGCCATTGTTTCTTTGCATTACGTCTGGCTTTTATGAGATTTATGAAAACCGCGTCTGCGGAGGTGTCTATGTGGTTTCTGTAAGGTGTGTGCTGGGTTGTGGCTTTTTTGACACAGGCTAGTAGGTACGCCTGGAGATTAGTGATAGCGCTGTCTATTTGAGTTGTCGTGTTGAAGGAGGTTTTTAGTCTAGAGTCGCCATTCCAGCAACTACCACGTGGTGCGACTCGGGCAATCCATGTAGCTGTCGGCTCTCGGGCTGTCAGGTGCATGGAGCTAATAGCTGTGACACGCAGCCGGTGGAGCAAGGCCGAGTGGGTCGAAAGGGCGGCAAACAAGGCGGCCCCAGCGCCGGCGCCCAAGCCGATGGAGAGCCCGGCAACCGCGAAGGGCGCCAAAGAAGGCGGCTCTTCCCCCCCGTCCGCCGCGTACCGCGGCCGTTACTATAACGGTCCCGGCGGACGGGAAGATTACTTACGCGGAGGCGATGGCCCAGGCCAGATCCAAAGTGGACCTGGCAGGGCTGGGCATCGCCTCCTTGAAACCTAGGAGGGCCGTCACTGGGGGTCTCATTTTTGAGGTCCCTGGCGCTAATGGGGCCGCCAATGCCGACGCTCTCGCCACCAAGGTGGCGGAAGCGCTGGCGTGGTCGGGGCTGTGGGTGGCTCGGCCCATCAAGCGAGCTGAGCTGCGGGTACGGGGTCTTATAGACTCCGTAACCCCCGAGGAGGTGGCGTCCACCATAGCTAAGGAGGAAGGGTGCGCTGTGGGGCAGGTGCAGACCGGCACTATCCGGTCGGTCTCCTCCGGTCTAGGCACCCTCTGGGTCCGTTGTCCCTTGGCGGCCGCGAGGAAAATCGTGATCGCCGGTGCGATCATTGTGGGGTGGACCCGTGCGACTTTGGAGGCCCTGAGCGCCCGGCCGCTGCAGTGCCACCGCTGCCTCGAAATGGGGCATACGCGTCAGCGGTGCACTGCAGCCGAGGCTCGGTCGGGTCGCTGCTACGGTTGCGGCGACCTCGGCTATAAGGGCAGCGAGTGCCCGGCCGCGCCGAAATGCCCGCTCTGTTCAGATGCGGGCAAGCCGGACACCTCTTGGGCAGCCGGGCGTGCCCCACCAGCGCGCGGCGAGACCGCGGTGGGAAAAAGAGGAAGAAGAAGGAGGGTAAGGCGGGGGCCAAAGGTGGCCCAAAAGGGGCTTCGGCTAAAGCGGGGGCACCCACTGGTGACCCTGCCCCAAGTCCGACGAAAGAGGGGCCCTCTGAGGCCCCCAAGGCCGTCGCACTAGCGCCGGCCATGGAGGTGCAAACGGCCGAGTAATGGTGCCCACGGGTCCAATCATTCAGGGCAACCTGAACCGCTCGGCCAGGGCAAAAAATCTACTGATGCAGTACCTGGCCGAGCGGGGTGCCGGGTTGGCCGTCGCGTCGGAGCCACACAGGGTCCCCGAACATCCGCATTGGATGGGGGACTCTGTGGGCTCCGTCCCGATTCTATGGGCAGGTCGGCCTCCGCACTGCTGGAGGTGAATCCTCGAGAATGGCTGGGCGCTTTCTCGCCAGCGCTTGTATTCGGTTTATCTTTGTATTGACACTTGGTATTACTAGATTGCTTACGGGTAAGCCACGTTCACTGCACTTGTGTGTATATCAACAAAGATGCGACTTGTCCGTAACTTCCTGCGGTAAACGAAGAATGATGTGAACGTCTGATGCAGCTGGAATGCCTGAACGTCTGATGGTCTCGATTCTGTCGCAAGACTGAAACTCTTCTCGGACGAAATTATATCGATAAACTCTTCTGACGTCTTCTAAAAAATGTGCCGGTATTTATACCTGAAAACGGTCCCAGCCTCGACCCAATAAGCGCGCTTCAGACTTCTGCGTTTATGACCCTTTGTACCTGGGCTCTCAGAGCGCCGTGCTGGCACCGCGTCTTTCGTCGTATCGACGCTCTCGCTTATTTTACATTATTTACAAATATATACACGTTACAAAATTAAAATCAACCATGCTAGAGGAATGTACTAAAAATTCTTCAGTAAATAATATGGATATCTTTGACAATATTTGTCGTACAAATTCTGATGCAGCACCTTTTTTTTTTTTTTTTTTTTCTTTTTCATGAGGAGGGGAATGCGTTACGCACACCGACATGGGGCGCATAGCCGACCAGATGGTGCGGTCGGTAGTGTGGGGCTACACCTTCAGGTGCTACCCACTAAACCCCTCCTCGGGCCTCTGCCCTTTAAACCACTCACCCCGGACCCGCCTCTCGGCATTACTGTAGGGTGAGTGGGAGACTCAAAGAGTCCTAAGCCGCTTAACAAAAGCCGCGACGTGCCTATATCCCTAAGTTATATATTTCTTCTTTTTCTTCTTCCCCTGTTTCTCCTGAGGGGGGTATTATGACTTCTCTTTGCCCTTTGAAATATATTTAGTGCTTCTTCTTTTCGTCTTAGAGTATTAACTATAAATTCCTTTATTGGCTTCCGAAAGTTTTCTATTTTAATTTTTTCAATAATCTGGTCTAATCCAAACTGTCCTGTAATATTAAAAAGTTGTGTTCTTTCTTGCTCATTCTTCTGACATATAAAAAGGGTGTGTTCGGGTGAATCTACACAGTTGAGGCATAATATGCATTTATTATCTGGGTGTCTGTTAATTTTGTGCAGGAAGTTGGAGAAACATCCGTGACCAGTCAGAATTTGGGTTAGGTGGAAGTCTAA
>NW_027582499.1:0-3135 GCF_028453695.1 Augochlora pura
CTATTTTAATTTTTTCAATAATCTGGTCTAATCCAAACTGTCCTGTAATATTAAAAAGTTGTGTTCTTTCTTGCTCATTCTTCTGACATATAAAAAGGGTGTGTTCGGGTGAATCTACACAGTTGAGGCATAATATGCATTTATTATCTGGGTGTCTGTTAATTTTGTGCAGGAAGTTCGAGAAGCATCCATGACCAGTCAGAATTTGGGTTAGGTGGAAGTCTAAAACTGCAGGCCCCCAATCAATCCATGATTTTAAGTCTTTTATAAACGAGGCGGTCGTCCGTCCTCTGGCCGATTGGTCCCATCTTTCTTGCCATTTGATCATAACTTTTTCTTTTTCTTCTTTTTTAATGGTTTTAACTTTATTTTTATATAGGGGGTCGTTGTTGTCCAGTTCCAGCATTCTGTAGAAAACATTTTTCCTCTCCTCTGCTTTTAGCATTATAGGAGGTTGTCCCGATAACACACACATAGCCTCATGAGAAACCGTGTGGTAGCTTCTGACTAGTCTGCATAATCCCAGTTTTTGCGTCTGATGTAGCATAGAAATACTTTTAGTGGTATTAACACCACTGGCCCATATAGGGGCACCATAGAGTAATATGGATTCCATTACGTTATAATACAGTTTCCTGCTTTTATAACCTGCGCCTCTCAGATTGGGTATGATTCTGGATAGTAGACCTATTATTTTAGTGGCTCTTCCGCACATATCCTTTATGTGATATTTAAAGCGTCGGTCGCCTTCAATATATACACCTAGATATTTTAATTTCTTACTGGGTTTAATAGTTTTTTCTCCTATTTGTATTTTTATACCTTCTGAGGTTTTCCTCGGTGTTAGGTTTAGTAACTCGGTCTTCTCTTCTGCTAAGGTAAGACAATTTTCCTTAAACCATTCTTTAATAGTTTTAAGACTTACGTTTATTTTTTCTTCTAGTGTCGTGACATTCCTGGCCGAAGCGATAAGTGCGACATCGTCGGCAAATCCGACTAGTTCCACGGACTTTGGAAGGGAACTACCCAGTAGCCCATCGTATTGGGCATTCCACAGCATAGGGCCCAGGACTGATCCCTGGGGGACCCCACCATAGACTGAAATTATATGTGTCTTAGAGGATGAAAAAAAGGTAATATGTCTATCATTAAGGTAATTGTGGATTATTTTTAGGGTTTTCGGCGGTACTTTTCTCTTTTCTAGTGATTTTATTATTAATTCCCATTTAATATCATTAAAAGCATTTTTAACATCTAAGGACACTATCGCGCAGTGATGTCTTTTACTCTTGGCTTTGTCCCAGAATTTTATAATGCTATCAATAGCATGTATCGTACTTTTTCCTTTAGAAAACCCGAACTGATTGTTTCTAAATGTAATGTATTTACTGAGTCTTTCTTTGATACAATACTCAAAAGCTTTTGCCCAGTTTGAGATTATACATAAAGGGCGCCAGCTATTATTATTTGCATTCTGTTTCTTGGGAATGAGTAGTACTCGTGCGTTTTTCCACTCATGTGGAAAGTAACCAAGATTAAAGCAGGTATTAAATAGGTGCGTTAGATGTTTTAGAGCGTTGTTACCGAGAGCCCATACGGCCTCGGATGGGATCTCGTCCAGTCCCCTCGCTTTTTTCTTCACTTGCTTGATGGCCTTTAGTACTTCTCTCTCATTCAAAGGCTCTTCATCTGCGTTCGTGTCCTGGTAATTGTATATCCTATTAGAGTGTTCCTTCGGTGTTGTAATAAATAATCCATTTATAGTGGTTGTAATGTCCTTATCTTCCATGGTAGTGGGAGGGGGTCTTTTTCTTAAAGAGTTAATCACCCACTTATAAGGTTGGCCCCATGGGTCATGTTCAACCGAGTCGATTAGTGATTGCCACATACTGTCTTTGGCTTTATTTATTTCTTTCTTCAGTTTTTGTTTTTTATCTTTGTAAATATCCTGTAATAAATTAATGATTGTTGGGTCGTCTTGTTTAGCTCTTTCTCTCTGGGATTTTCTTCTTGCTATAATCACTTCTTTTCTAGCTTTTGCTATGTCCTGGTTCCACCACCATGCTGCTGTTCTGTGATTGTTGGATGGATGTGTACTTTTAGTGGATTGCTTAATAAGATTCTTGACTTTATTAATATAATTATCAATATCTCTTCTATTGGTTATTTCAAGTGGATTGTGTATATCGGACCATGTTGTATATCTGTAACCAAATTCATCAAGGTCTATTTTATTGGATGTATGTTTGTAGTTATTTTGTTTTGCTTTCTTTTCGGACCATTTAAATAAATGAAGGACATAGCGGTGGTCAGAGGCGGTATATTCTTCTAGGATCGAGCTTTTATCAAGAGCAGAGTAACACTCTCTGCTGCATAAAATGATGTCAATCAATGATGTGAACCCTGCTCTCTCGAACGTGTATTCGCCATCGCTTCTGATTAGAACAAGGTCTTTTCTGTTGGCCATTTCGATAACTTTGAATCCCCTGGGGTCAGTGTATCTGGATCCCCATGCCACTGCCTTAGCATTTAAGTCTCCTATAATAATGGTTTTCTTGGTATCGTTTTTCCCTATTTCATTTTCTAGATTATTTAATATTTCTTCAAAATCTTGTATGGGAATATTTGGGGATATGTAACAACTAAAAATTTCTATATTGTTAAACTTAATGGCCACAATGCCTTTTCCTTTATATAAGCTTTTTATGTTGCTTTGTGTTCTCAGGACCATAGGCGTGATCCATATAGCCGCATCACCATTTACGTCAACGAACCAGTGAGCAGGAGGACGATAAGGCTCAGAAATTACAGCAATGTGGATTTTGTTTTCTAGGACATATTGAGTAAGCAGGTCTTGTGCTAATCTGGCTCGATGTAGGTTAATTTGTATGATAGATAATCCCTTATAGTTTTTAATTAGGTAAGTCATATTTTATTTAGATTAATAGTTAGGAGAAAAATATATACGAAGTAAGTATAGCCTTAAGTGAGTAGATAAAATAATTAAATAAACTAATAAGTATGTAAATATGTAAATAGTATATAAATAAATAAGTAAATAAATAAATAAATAAGTTGACAATATATAAATAAACAACTGACTAGATAAGTTACTAGTATCAATTAGTACTAGGT
>NW_027582500.1:0-3134 GCF_028453695.1 Augochlora pura
CTATGTTAACTATTTATTACCAATATTACAGTTACTGTTGCACAGCTACTGGAGATTAATACGTACTACGCGAGGATAAAAATTGTCCTAAAATAAAATATATCAATTAGTCTCCCATTACATAATTTTTATGCCACTTTATATATTTATCAAGGTTGGCATATAGCAACAATAAAAAAAAGCAGCAACAACAACAACAACAATAATAATAATAATAATCATAAGTTACATAATGTAAGACATAATATTAATAACAGTAAATTATAACTGTGTGTTTCTCTGTAATATATTGTATTTAAAAATAGATGAACTGTGTAACGTACTATAATTAGCATGTTTTTATTAAAATTTAATTCCACTTCTATATACTCTCTCCTCTTACGAGTTCAAGTAATCAAACAAGTGAATATAATCAAGAATTGCTTTACCAGAAAATTCAGTATAAAAAATATAGTTTATCATATTCTTTTAAATAATATCTAGTATCGCGTTTTTTAAGCGTTAGAGTTATATAATAAGATTAAGTAACGAAGAAAGCGATTCATTTATTTCTTACGCATTTTTAAAAATGTACTGAACCAAAGGCAGCATGTTTTAACAGCGTTAAATTGAAACAGTTACTAAAAATATTCAAATTGTGTTAATCTATTTTTTAAAAACTTGCATTTGTGTTCAAATATTATAATGGTAAGTTTGCGTGTAACGCCCTTTAACTGTCCAATCAAAACGAAGCTGGCACTATCATTCAGGTTAAAGAACATCTATACATTATCACACTGATCAGCTGAGCAGGCATTCACAGTGAAATCGCAACAAAAGTTTCCTATTGTGACTAAATTTTAAAAATTGTAAAATACTATTATTACAAGAAATATAAATTAAAGTACTATGTACGTCTTCCGATTATTTTAAATGTAACTGTATTTTAGAAAGTTGTTACAATTTGGTGAACATGTTGTACTTTACATTCGATTATTAGTAATCATTATTTGATTTTCCACAATGTACATAATTATACAAAGAGTCTTTGTAAAAACATTCATACTCTAAATTCTAATATATTATGTATTATTGTGTGTTGATTTTTCAAATATGTTTGTTAGGATTTATGGTTATGTCGCTTAAGTTGAATTTCTCTTTCGCGGATATTAAAAAGTGATATGTTCGTTGAACTCCTGAAGCGTGTACATTTATTAGCAAATTGAAAATGGAACGAAATGGTGCACGAGAAATGGAAGAACGAATGTGTATAAGGGATAGTGGTAAAACATTAAAAAAATATGGTAGTACAGCCAAACATGTTACACGAACTGGAAATTTAATAAAACATGCTGTATCAGCTACCGACACACTTCAAGGAATTGCACTAAAATATGGAGTTACAGTATGAATTCATTATTCTATTCTATATATTTTTACAGAAGATGATAGAAACTACGATTAATCATTGTATGTATATTTTTTATTTTTCTAGACTGAACAGATAAGAAGGGACAATAGATTATGGGCTTCTGATAGTTTATTCTTAAGGGAACATTTACTTGTTCCAGTTAATTCAGAAAATCCTTTATCATTATCTATTGATAATCCTAATGAAACTGAACACAATACAGTTCAAAGTGTAAATATCATTTTTATGAAATTATTCGTAAAATAATATTTTGCTGTATCTAAAAACAAAATGTCTTTTTAGATTTCTAGTCCATCTTCAATAGCATCTTCTATAGATGATGACAGCTCAGTTAATGATTTTTTAGCTAAAATGGATTCTTCAATAGCCAGTGCTAAGAGGGAAGTCAAACGTACTCAGGGGAGTAGTGAGTAAGTTATTTACCAATAATTAATAAAGAAAGACTGTAGAAATATAAGTTACTACAATTTATTAATCAACTATATTTTTTATATTGCCTATTTAGATTTTGCACAGAGGCTAATGATATCTACACACAGCGACATAGAGTGCCTACTAAGTTACGTAATTCCTTTCCTATGTCTTCGAATACACAAACAATATCCTCTACATCAGAGCTATTAAGACCATCATCTTCTAGTGATATGCATAACTTTCCAACTGCTGTAGTTATGACACAGGGTAGGAAAGTAAAAACATCGCTACAACGACTTCAACAGCAACAAGATGAAATATTCCAGTTGTAGCAACTATATTATATTGAACTGTAATATGTTCAAAGTTGACAGTGTCATTAAAGAGCTTGAAGAAATATTTATTGGATACTGAATAACATATTGGAAATAATAGAAGATTATTTCATGTGCAAACTTGGTTGATCCAGAATTAATGTAAGTTGTACTCACTCCTTCTTATAAACTGTTTATGGTAACTTAAAAAGTATCTAACTTCTAACTGAAAGCTTTTGTAAGAAATAATGTTGACAATTTTTATTCTTATAGTCTCAGACTATCAACAATGGATCAACTTAACTCTCATATTGTCCAAGCATATTTTTGAAATATTTCCAACAATATTTCTTAGTGGACCATATGTGCCTTTAACCCGAATCAATTGTGCAATAAATCCAATAATATTCTTTTTCTCTTGTCTATGAAAGTTTTTCTTTTTTATTATTTACAAAAACAAATACTTTTCATTTAAAATTGTATGAAAAAGTACATGCAACATGCTATTAACATTTTTTAAATTATTCGCAATCGTTAGAATTTAGTACAATGGTCTTTTTCTATTTTCTAACATTATGCTATAAAATTAAGCAAACAAACTATAATTTAGTCGATCAATTATAATCAAATGTTAATATTATATTATACTTTCCTCTGGTCTTCCTAATAGAGTGCTCTTAATATCATTTTATTATAAACCTTATTTCGTTCCTAAAAATTTGAAATACTAATTCTGGTAAATAAGTAAAGCTTTAATATAAAATCACTGTTCATGTTAGTAATAATAAAATCATTGAAATTCGTCCACTTACTTCATTCTAACATTTAAAATTCATACGTGGAAATTTTAAAAATGTATAACAATTTTGAATTCAATTATCAGTTAATGTTGTGATAAATAATTTTGTAATTGTATGTTAAAAATTATTATGCAAAATTTCATATATTAGAAAATTTAAACATATTGCACAAATCCTTTCTAAATAACTAAAAAA
>NW_027582501.1:0-3134 GCF_028453695.1 Augochlora pura
TTCCCCCTAACTTCCATGTTACTTTCATGCATGCCAGAGTAACATTTTCGGTGGTCCAGAATAGACACGAAGAATTGTTACGGGTCTATTGGGATAAACCGAATATGCACATTTTTTTTTACAATGGTGTACCTTACCAAAAATTTGAAAATATTCGGAACGCTGCGTGTGATAGTATTTTAGCGAGTCATTTTTTTGTCGAGCAAATCTCGTAAGAGTTTTATTGCAACATTTTGAATCAACACAACAAAAATACACGGAGTAAGAGAACTATACAAAACTAGATCACTTTTTCAAGATATTTCCTAAATACAATACAATCTATACGAACATACTTAATTTTCAGTGATTGTTTTTTGTATTGATATTTTCTATTAATATTGAGATTAATATAAATAGCGACATGATCAGAATTCCAGGTTTCGTCGTTAACCTTAACATCGACCTTACCAGAAAGAATGACTGTAAAAAAAAAAATTGAAGGAAAATGGGAGAGTGATTAAGTGACCTGTAAAAATCAATGTATGTGCTAGTATTACTATTATGTAATAACAAATTGTATAGTTCAGTGGCATTTTCGAGCCTTGCTCCATTTCTGTCAAACAGTATACAATATTTAAATTGGGCGAGTTGAAGTTATCGACTAAAATACAATTACTATTCTAAATCACATTGCTAAGAATAAGATTCTACTGAACTTGTATGAAACTAGAAAGTTAATTTTTCTAGTTTTCTTAATAGCAATTTGCGAAAAAGTTAGTGTTTTACGAAGCGCAATTAGAATACCACCGTCTCTGAAATAAATTCTGAAAATCCATGCTTATTAATAATCATCGAACAAGAAAATTCTATTTTGATGTATCATGATTGTTACAATCAAGGAAATTGTATTTTGATCAAATATTGTACAGGGTACCACATAGCATAAAACAAATACACCGCTAGTGTCATAGTATAAAGTACAATTTCTTTTACTGTTAACTTTTACGAATAATTAACCCTTTGCAGTCGAGTGGCGACTGTAAAGCTAAAAATGATCGTATGTAGTGGCTAAAAATGATCATGCATCGTTTCAAAATAATTTTTATTAAATTTACTGGATTATACTTTTTCATAAAAAGTTATTACACGACTGTCACGATGAATAATAATTATTCCCAACGAACAAAATCTTTGGTTAATTGTAATCATCTATTTTATTTGTATATTTCATCTATATTATTTGTAACTAAAAATTAAAATCTTACAGTAGTCGTGTAAGTTTTGAAACAATATTCTTACATATATCGCGATTAACAGGCTTAGCTTGAATGAGTAAGCACGTTTTCCTTACCGATTTCCGTCGCATTTACTAGAAAACCGTCATGTATGGCCCCTAATTTCCAGGAAGGCCATCATTCCTCATCAGGCGGTTACGCCGAGTCTCCCCCGGACTCGCGCACTTGGAACGAAGAAGAACGTCGCAGGCGACGGAAGAACTTCACTCTGGACTTCATGGGCAGCACCGTGGACACCGACCAGGGCGCGGAGCCTTATCCGGACAGCGTCGAAGTTAGCCCGACACCGAGCCATCGTCACAGACCGAAGGCCAAGTCTACGAGTACCAAGAGTCCTCACCGGAACAATAGGAAGCGCGAAACGGCGCCGCCAAGTCAAACGCAACAGCAGCCTCAACAACAACTTCCCAGAAGTCCGCCGAAAGAGGACTGGCGGGTGGAACCGGCTGAAGACGCCGGCCACGTCCAAACGTCGGACGACTCGAGCTGCAGCCACCATTACCACATGCATCATCACCATCATCATCACGCGCATCGGGAGACTGCCGAAGGGGGGAGGCCCAGGAGAACAAGGGAAAGTCCGCGGAAGAAGAGTAGCAGCTATATTTCTGCTAGAAGAAGAAGCAACGAGGTCAGTGAATGTTTAATAATTCTCAACAAGAATTTTTTACGAAAGAATATTTGTACCCAAAGTGTAATTAAAGATAATGTTACTATTTTCTGAGATGTTGCGGACGCTTTTTGTCCTTATCGCCAGTGAAGATATTGGTTTGACGAATAAATTCGTAGTTTTTGTTTTATTTTATAACGATTTATGCATTAATTAGCAAAGTGAGCAAGCTATTCGAAAGATCTCTTTTAGCTCTATAAAACTGTCATATTTAATTTTTTGAATAATTTATTTTTTCGTGATTTTTTAGGTTTAGAAATGGAATATCCAGAAGGCAAATATCTAACTTTTGTTCCCTAGATATTCCATTTCTAAGCCTAAACAATCATGAAAAAGCAAATATAGCAGTTTTGTTGAGTTAAAAGAGATCTTTCGAACAGCTTACTCATTTTACTATTTAATGCGTGAGTTATTCTTAAAAACAAAAATAAGACCTGCACAAATTTATTCGCCAACCCAACATTTTTGTACTAAATAACAGATCTTTTTAATTAGTTATATGTAATAAAAATTCAAACCGTTGTAAACATATGTTATGTCATCTGAAACGTAATATTGTTCTTCCTCTGTTCTGAAATGACAAGTATACAATTAAGTAACACTTGTATTTAATTTCGATCGAAATTGTTCATCGTTTCTTATGATTTCTGTTCACTCAGCAACTAATTTCTTGTGCTATCTTCGAAACTGTTGTGTTCTTTTTAATGGAAAAACTTAAAGAATGATTTGAATTCCACGTCAACGATCTTACGAATTCGTTAACAAATTCTGCGACGTATAAATTCTTTTTAAATTGGTGTTTGCTGTACATAATCTAGTATTGCTACGATATAAAAAAAATAAGAAAGGAAAATTACTCGGATTTTCAAAAAATTGTCGACATTAAAATTGCTCGCATTTTGTAAAAATGAATCGTACAACAATTTCTTTCGGAGCTTCAAGTATTTTACCTTTATAGTGCATCATTTCTTTTTTTTCTAAAATATTTTTAAATGATGTAGTGAATAGGTAATTTTATACACATTTTCTTTTAACCACAGTACAGTTCGAAATATATCTAAAGAATTATCAAACGTCCTTTGTTCTTCTTAACAATGTCTCTCTAAATCTCGATATATGATCTTTTTTATCATTTTGAGTTTTGAGTGTACGCTATGCCGTCAACCGCGCAATAATATAAAATATCA